>NC_142520.1:34335167-34537177 GCF_964205215.1 Stylophora pistillata
CATAAGGACCGACGACCAAGTAGACACTAAAAATCTTTTTCATGTTAAAAGTTTCGTTGTCCTTCTTGGGTTGCCTGGCCAAAATAAACTAAAGTGAACGAGGTAAATATTTGTAGGTACAACTTTATGAAATACGTTAAAGTTTAACAACAAGTAATAACAATTTCTAACATGATTAAACAGTTCGTTTTTGGAGAAGGGTGTAACGATGATAACGCCTACTTTTCATAAACTCACTGGAACCTAGCTAGTATTCAATTCGCACTACCGCAGTCACATCTTACAAGTTGTGAAACAATTGCGTCAACAAGAGTATTATTAGTTGAACAACTTTGGTTTGGCATTGGTTCAGTGAAAGTAGCAAAAAGACATCAGATCATGGAGCTAAATCAGTAACTCTAGAGATTCCAGGAAGATTTAGCATAAGACTAGTATTAGGTCGAAAGAATCAGGACTGAAAATTATTACTTAGCTTCTCAAGTTGAAGAACATTTTTATATCGCACCTCTGGAAAAGGGTAAATTTTGCTTGAAAGTCAAATCAGTTTTAGCATATTATGCGAACTCAGTCATTTCCGTTTGCACTTAAAACCATACCAGAACTAATCTCTTAACTGCTGCAATTAATTGAAATAAGTTATTCCACGCGGATATACCCAAAAGTCAATCCCGAATTCAAAGCACTTTCTTTGATATAATACTTAAACATTGTCATTCCAAAATAAACCTGAGCAATCTTTAACCTACTTGATGTCAACGGTCAATGTATGCAACACCTGCTTAATAAAAAGGTGTACAGTAATATTCTGGGATACTATGACAAGTTCACAAACAAAAAACCAAATCTAATTGAATGTTCACAACTTTAAGTTAGTTCAACAGTCCCGTTATCTTATCCTCTAACACAATACAAAGTTTCGCTCCTCATCCCCGCTTTCGAATCTGGCTGAAACTTCGGTGCGGAATGAGAACTTGAACTATCCAAGTAAATTGTGAAGTTCGAACTAAGAAATAACTTAAAAAAATAAAAGCTTTCTGTATCGAACCAGCCGCACTAAAGCAAAGTACGCTCGAGGCCAACACTGGCTTTACCGATTTCAATTTTAATCATAGTAAAAATGTGACAATTCAACATCTTAAAACTACGTTATACTGGTAGTTGAGTTGGATCATTATCAATAGCTGGGAACAGATCCTTATATAAAACTACCATGACATTTTATTCAAAACCCCTTTATGTAAATCGTCATCGTTACATAGCGACAATATAGAGGTACAAAGGATAAAACCCCTGGATGTCAGGTAAGGTTCCAACCTTCACGATCGACGATCGACGATCGATATCAACATCTGCGCGCAGACCCCTAGATGTAACATTTTAGGTAAAATGGGGTTGACAGGCCTACACGACTCCCCAGCGCGTATTTAGGGTAGCCTATTCAAAGTTTGGCCCTAACGAGTATGTCTTTGGGCGACCGTCCCATTTTGTAAGATACGAGAAGCGGATTTTTGTATTTTTCTTTCAGTAGTGGTTGTGTTTCTATTAAATGCCAGTGTCTCATGAAAATTTGCTTTAGGTTTGGCACTGATGGTTGGTATTGTGTAACAAAAGGCAAGATTCGTTGTTTCGTCTTTTGTTTCTGTTGAAGGGCTAATTTCCTGTTTTTTAATTCACTTCTGAGAGGGTTGTGCTAATGAGGTCCTCTGGGTAGCCTCTCTTTAGCAAATGCACTTCATTTGTAATTTTTCCTAGAATATTGTTTGAGAGGAGTTTGTTCTTAGAAGTGTAAGGATCTCCCCTTTTATGAAGTCTTTTGTAATTGCTTGTGGGTGACAGGAACTATAGTGTGCATACTGTAATCTCTCAGTTTGTTTAAATGAGTACGCACATCAGGGATTGCGGCTTTTTCGAATCTTTCGCCTTTGTAGATGTATAGCTATTTTTTTGACTGTCTCGATCGTTAAGTTGTCTTGATTGCTTTCAGCTTGCGCCACGCGCGCTGATTCGATCGTACTACAGTTCTTAGTGTTCAGTGTTCCAGCCGTTTTAGCTCGTTTTCTTTTCTTTATTTCAGTCTTAAAACGACCGATTTCACGTTCATAGAAGCACATGATCGCCTTGAGGATTTGCTTTATCTCATTTTTGAAATCCTCGTCTGCTCTTTTTTCGGCCCTCGCCCTATATTGTAGGGATTCTGCTAGGCATTTGGTACAGAGGGATTTGTTCGTCATCCTCAGACTTACCGAGTAGATCATCTTCAATGGCGGTGTCGTATGTGGCTTCCATTTTTTCTTCATTCTCTGAATGGCATTGCTTTGGCCAGGGGCGTTTAGTAGCCCAACTGCCGTTATAATGTCTTTCGAGACTTTCTGTAGATGGTCAGGCAAGACCGCGGTTTCGATCCTAATCTTGTGGATTTCGTCAGTTGCCGATTAACTAAATAGACTGGTAGAGATTCCTTTTCGGTATCAGTCACACATGAGGTGTTTGACAACCATTTCATACTCGCTGGAAGGATGAAAGTCCATTGTTTCTATTGGCTCTTACTTTTGGCCAATTGTGTGTACGTATCCACGATCCTTTCCCTTGGGGCGTAAGTTGTGTTTTTCGTATAGGCTAAAATGCAATATTCTGACGGTCGCCCAAAGACATACTCGTTAGGGCCAGACTTTGAGTAGGCTACTCTAAACACGCGCTGGGGAGTCGTGTAGGCCTGTCAATCCCATTTTGAATTAATAGATCCCAAATTTTCACCTTATTATAAGTTGAAATTATATAGATGTATGCGGTCAAATCTATCTACCAGTGATCATGGCTTGTTACGATTTGGTTTTTCTGTAGAAAAATTATTTTCGCTACACAAAAATGGCCAGATTATTTCCAAACTGCTAAATTGGAATGAATTACTTTACTCAATATCTTATTCTCACTATTTCACATACGAAACAGCATCGTCCACCACGCTGAAAGAGTTTTTAACAACAAGATCCATTCCCATAACAATCTTAATCTACCGCCTACAACAATTCTGATTTTCATCCACCTTCTCCGCGCAACAACCAATTTGTGGAGAAAAAGAAGAAAAACCAAAATCAAAAACACATGTATTTCGACAAATAAAGTAAAAGTTATATGTATAAAAACTCTATATGCCTTCCTCTTCAAGCTTGTTTTTGCTCTTTAAATTGTGCAAGTTATGCCATTGTCTAAGGAAGTTAACTATTCAAACCACCATGTTTGACGCTTCTAACATACTACGCTATGTTTGTAAAGTTACACGGGAAATCACAATTGCTTTCTGATTAAATTTTCTCAAAGAATTGCGTCATAGTTCTGGCACTAGTACTGTTTGTTTTTGAAAGATACTTAAACAAGTTATATTTACATTAAGCAGTAACTAGGCTGCATCAGTTCCATTGAGCTCAAGAGTGACATCATCCCCAATGAGAACAAATGGTACCCAGTACTTTACTTCCCTGAACTTTTCGGACTCTTTCATACAGTTCATGGCTTGGTGAAGAGCTTCACTGACCCTCCTTCCTTTAACTAGTTCTTCCTAGAAATATTTCATGAACTGGAAAGTGGCCTCGTCATCAATCGTCTATAGGGACACCAAAACGGAACGAGCCCCAGCACCTAAAAATGCTCGAGCAATGCCAACTACCCCCTTCGGCCTTTATTTCTCCACGAGCGCTATGACAGAAACTCAACACAACCAATCTTGCCCGCAATTGAGCTTCCAACTCATTCGCCATGGTCAGTAAAAAGTCTTTTTCCTCAGTAGGATAGGGTTCCTGAACAAGGTTTGGTGCCAAAGCAATTTCTCCTGTTTCCATTTTGCCATGTGCAGTGACTGTGCACTAAAGCAACGGTGGATATTCGTTTCAAAACTTAACCTTTAATGGCCTTTTCTCCGATGAGGGGAGCTGATCCTAGGATTCTGCCAATCATCTCTACTTCTTTCTCTGCATATGGCAGCTGACACAACTTTCTTCCTTCATAGAGAACTTCTTCAACGCACGGATCTGCCACAAGCAGTGCGCCGGTCTTGTTATGGAAGTCAGCTGGACAATCAGTAAGTAATTTCAAAGTAGTCAAAGACGGAGTGACTCTGATCCTAAGCGACTCATACAGATACTCCTGCTTTGGGTTCATCAATGCTGCATCAGGTACCAAACAAATGGGACCTTCGCGAGCGAGTATGAGGTCATTTCCATCAACCAGGTCTGCAACTGGAGCAATGATGAGGTCATAAAAGCTTCTTAAGCTTTACTTTGGCGGTCCAGGCCGAGAATCTCTGATAGGGGCCCTTACAGTCAACGATTCTACGTCACGCACCTCATCAAGCGAGCGATTTTCGATTCTCACGCCAGAGCGTACACCAATAACCTCCAAAGCATTTTGGTTTAAAGTCGAAATAAAAGTTCTGGCGCCTTTTTCTGATTCATAGCTGCCAATCTCTTTTCTTCTTAAGGCGACCTCTCCATGTTTCCTGATAACCCAAAAGATAATTTCTTCCTTACTGAGGGCCATGAAAACTGTTGTCGATGGAATGGATCTCAGATAGGAACCAATTGACCTTACTGAGCAATGAGACCAAGAGTATACCTCTTGACACCCATATTTTGCCTCAATGAGATCTCTCATGGCCTGTACCCGTCCCTCCTCGGCAACATGCAAGGAGTCAATGACTTCACCTTGGCTTAAGTGTAGACGGCACAAACTACTGCATACATTATTATACGTTTCGCGATAGGTAATTTTTAAGTCATCTTAAGATTGGAAATGAGCTCTTATCTTATTCCACTTTGACAAACTGAAACTAGAGCAATCACGGGCACTCAAAAATGATCCTTGATCTTTAAAAATGTTACCAAGATTGTACAGTGATTCTGCAATTTGAAGTTTGTTCCCCACTTCTTTCGCAATTTGTAGGTCACGCTCAAGGTACTCGATGGCCTTATGAACATCGCTTAAACTATAATGGGCATTGCTAAGATTTCCATAGGCCCATCCTTCTCCAACTTTGTCCCCTACTTCTTTCGAAATTTTTAGGTAAAGCTCATGGTACTTGAAGGCCTTATGAACATCGCCTAAGCTACGATGGGCATTGCCAAGATTTCCATAGGCCCCTCCTTCTCCAGCTTTATCCCCCACGTCTTTTGCAATTTGGAGATCACGCTCATGGTACCCGATGGCCTTATGAAAATCGCCTAAGCTACGATAGACATTGCCAAGATTTCCATAGGCCCGTCCTTCTCCAACTTTATCCCTTACGTCTTTCGCAATTTGTAGGTGATGCTCATGGTACTCGATGGCCTTATGAAAATCGCCTAAGCTATGATAGACAATGCTAAGATTTCCATAGGCCCGTCCCTCTCCAGCTTTGTCCCCCACTTCTTTCGCAATTTGTAAGCCCCGCTCATGGTACTCGATGGCCTTTTGAAAATCGTCTAAGCTATCATAGGCATTGCCAAGATTTCCACACGCCCGTCCTTCACCAGCTTTGTCTCCCACTTCTTTTGCAATTTGTAGGTCAAGCTCGAGGTACTCGATGGCCTTATGAACTTCGCCCAAGCGATGATAGGCATTGCCAAGATTTCCATACGCCTGTCCTTCTCCAGCTTTGTTGCCCACCTCTTTGGAAATTTGTAGATCACACTCATGATCTTTGATGGTCTCATGATAATCGCCTAACCTACGATAGGCATTGCCAAGATTTCCATAACCATTTCCCTGTCCAGCTTTCTCTTTTGGTTTCAACTTTACTGTACTTTGCAGAGTATCCCCTACCCTTCAAAAGGAAAAAAATGAGGGAAAAATTTTTTTTACCGATCCTAAGCGCCGCAAAATGCTCCTTCTTATGACTCTCTTGCAAATAATTTTGCATCAAACATTTTGTCTTTAGGCTTATCTAAAAATAACAATCATAAAGCAGGAGACAGGACTATGTCTAATTGGTGTCCAGCCCCAATACAATTAAATGTTAAATAAAATATCCATCTCCATTTTAGTGTAACTTTTTCACTTTGAAACAATATTTGAGCCTGAGGCCATGATCGTTGTTTGCAATCAACTCGCAAATATGTAGCTCTAGTCCCAACAGCAGAGAGTAGAGATTTCACTGTAATTGTGTGCTAATGTGCATTTTCATATTCAAACCTGGAGAGCTGTCTTGTTCACGATCTTGATCTCTTTCTTTTGTAAGGTTTTCCATAGCTGAAAAAGAACACAAAGGAAAGTTGCGTTAGTCATCCCAAATATTGCAGCGAGGAGTTCATTTTCCAAACTTATCAAATTTCAGGTTTAACAATCAAACGCCACAATACAAAAGGAAAAAATATTAAAGAAAAGAAGAATCTGAAGGTGTGTCACATGTCCTTGCACACCCTATTCACTAATATTCTGGCCGGATTTGCAGTTTGGAGGAAGGAATTAATGGCCTTTCTGTGTTTAGGAAAATCGCTGTAGAGTGGCGTTCTCTATTTGTTACTGGGGAGTAATGGAGATTAAGACTTTGGAACAAGTTGATGCCATGAAAAGTTAGAAATGCTATAATTACAAGATGAAATGTGGGCACTCACGTATGTTCAGCGGCAAAATCAATGAAGAAAGGAATAAGTCACTTTGCGACTTAGCTCGAGTCACGAAGAAATCCACAACGATGGTAACCATCCAACTCCTTAGTATGATAAACGCATGCCTTAAGCGTTCTACAAAACCACTACTAAAACAAATCCTCCATTTTTCAATTTTCCGGTTGCAAAATTCATCAAGTTTTGAGGCTACGATTGAATTCTCCGATCTCTGACTTCACGCGCCAAATTCCCCGATTTTCCATTCCTATGTCCAAGTTTTACCTCCCAGTCGACTAATAAATATACTACATTTCAAAGCGATGATCTTTGTTTACAAGGCCCTCTCCCGCTTACATCTGATAAAGTACCTCTGAGGTTTTCTGCCTCGGAACGATATACCTCGAAAGGCATTTTATGGAACGCAAGTTTTTTGACTGATTGAAATCAGAGATATGTGGCAGTGAATTCCACAAGATATTTTTGTCAGAAAATTATTGTTTTATCATCCGCGATAGCGATCTATTGATCGATCCAATCGCCAAGTTTTACCTAAGATAATTTAATTAATCGAGTTTAAACGACCATCCAATAAACAATAAAAAGCGGGGGCAGAGGGAATTTCCCTTCAATTAATGAAAATGAAATGAAACACATGGCTTCGATCTCAGACAATATTTTTCAGACCTAGGAAGAGGGTACCTTCTCGATTGCAGGGATTGTGGAGGTTTCACCTTGCGTCCTTTGATTACAGTTATTAGTGCCTATTTAACAACAAACATGGCGAAATAATTTTAATCAAATTTAAGATACAAACAATTCAATACGAGTAAATATGGTTGTGTAAACGGTCAGTTTGATTGACCAGCGTCCAGATAATGTGAAACTCGTGCTCAGCTTCGTTTGATTAGATGAACAGGGAACAACCTAGGGAAAAATTACAGCAGCTTAATCAACTTAAGAAACCATTAATTTTATTCCTCGAGTACACGTCACACTTCCTTTGTTTGACCTTCTCAGCCGAATTTTTCACGAGTAGGTCTCTTCCCAAAGGTTTGGACAATAGGTTAAACGCTCTGAAGTTTCTGATTGGAATTTCTCAGTGAGCAAGTGATATATTGAAGCGGGTTGTATGGGGCATCTCTGCAGCTGATTGGGGTACCTGGAAACAACTATTGTCGAGCGAACCACCTTAGAACCGCTGTATTTAGTCTTACCTGAAACTCAGAGGTAAGGATTCAGCCGATTTGAGACCATCTGATACTCGAATCCCCTAGTAATACTGACCCACAACTGGAGTTCCTTTCTTTTGGCCGAGGCGTAAAACTTAATGATTTTCAGATAATTGCAAAGCATTTATGCAAACGAGGAAATAATAAGGCGAGAGGCAGAAGATGAATGACCCTCGATTAGTCACCTCCCGAGTTTATTCCCAGAATTTGAATACGTAATCGTGAAAATCATCGCGTGACCACGACAACGGAAGTCAAAACCTTTAACTGTCACGCGATCACTTGTTGAGGTCTTTGCCTTTCTGAACGGCTACATTCCTCGGACCCTTGAATTATTCCGTGGGTAAATGTGATTTATTGTGTGTATCTTTGTTAGTTTTTTGTCATTTGAATGATTTTCCTTGAGCCGTTGTTCGCTTGAAAGAGTATCTTCCGGAACATTGGAAATCGATGGACACTCTCTCTCCCCCACCCTGTTGAAAACCCCTATGGTAAGAATTTTTTACGGATAATCATTAGACTCAGTCGCGAGTGAACAAAGAAACTGTTGCAAGGTATTTTGGGTGATTATCAAACAGATGACAACCCGAGACGGAGGGGTGTCAATAAGTTAGAAAGAAAACTAATGCGTCAATCAATTCAAAGCTTCAACATCGCTCCCACCACACCCCCTCTGGAATTTGAACTTTTGAAGATTGGTTTCCACCCCTCTGTGCCGGAATTATGTGCAGATGTCCTGTCCAAGTGCTAGGTTTTAATGGTTCTTAATAACATAGTGTTCTCGAACTGTATCGGGAAATATTGGCCCTTGCTCACTTTCGTACTGACCCCGCTGCGTTCACTCCGTTCTGCCACGATTTAGGGTCAATAATCCTCAGTACGGTCCTCGCGCTCGGTTTGTAAGAAGTTATTCTCTGCGGTAACTGCTTATTTGTAAACCACAAATTTCAAGAAATCCTGGAACAAAGTACCTAGCCATTTTAACAGTTTGAATGGACCGGTGCCTTGCAATATTTTGGAAAACTTCCTCGAAATAACATTTAATAAAAGAAAACGTGAGAAACAACTTGGTTAGAAAAATTTTCCTAAAATGCCTTACTAATTCTGCGATCAAAGCACTTTATGATATGACTGCTGCATTTTCTCTTTATTCCTCATACTTGCCTTTGGCTTCATGAAGGGTTCCATAAAGGGAAAAGAAACTTTTTCCAGCCTCTGTCACGCCATCATGGACCGTCCTCTTACCAATTAAAATCAAATGTTTTCCAATACAAATTCCTATTTTGTGCGCCTGAAATATGTTTATATTGATGTTTAACTTGAATCATTTACTGAAGAACAGATCCAAAGACTGGTTATGGTTTGGAAACTTTTAATAACTATGTGAGACTGAGCTAATGTTTTTATCTCAAATTTTTAGAGCTGTTTTCTTTTTCATGTTAACAGGAGGCACACCATTTCTTTGCAAACACTTTTCTTGAGAGTTAAGCCGCTTATCTTTTATTTCTTTTTTCTCACTTTTCAGTGCAGTTTCTGCTGGGACCTAAAAACCAATGCTGATCTCAAAACGGAGCGTAGTTAAGAGTAAAGCCAAGTCAGCTCAAACTATAGTATATAGTCCAACATTATCCAACCAGCAGGTGTAAAACTTCTCTCAAATGTCGACGTGAAATTTAAAAAAAGCAGATTCTAACGTCAACGAATCGTGTTTTGAATGTATTTGAATATATTTGAACGTATACTTGAGTAAACATCTTCAGATTTATGGAAGGGCATTATGTTCGGAGGATCGAGGAAACAAGTGTTAGAAAGATATCATTTCGTTTCATGTCACATAACCTAAGTGTGTTTTTATTATCCTGGCCTCTATTTATTCTCTATTTAACTTAGAATCATTAGTATCAATTATACAGTCATACCGAATGGCTATAACTACATTTATGCCGATGGCTCCATAATGGTAGCTAAGATGAACAATTTTCAGATGATGATGCTGAAATTAGCTCTTTTTTTAATAAAAACTCTTGGTCAGAAATTGAACTTTCCGAATTCAATTTAGCATCGAAATTGGAATTGAAATTTTAAACATTTGTTTTACTTGCTCGTAAATTAGTATTATCAATTATTTAGAACTTTCCGCTACCGAAGTATTATCTTTACTAACCCGGAGGGCCAGTAAAGATTCTTATGGTTTTTTTCTTTTTCAGAGCTAGTTTTGCCATTATAAAGAAAGCGAGCCTAAGATCGTTACATCGGTATCAAAGGTGGCGCAGAGTAAAATCAGCTGGGACTCCTGCTTACAAATCCGAGATAGAAACCAGAAACTGTTCAGCGATTCAACTTTTTACATGACAAAAAAATAAAGGCTGATAGTTTCTAAAGAAACTGTTTGGGGCTGCGTCGGTGGGGGTAACGAAATAATTTGAATATATCAACAAAGTTGAAATGGTAAATTGGCCACCTTTACGATTATAAAAGCGACGTTTCGAGCGTTAGCCCTTCGTCGTCGCTCCGACGACGAAGGGCTAATTCAATTTTCAAGATCGATGTTTAGACATGTATAGTTGCAAAAGAAATGATCTTAAGTCGGAAAGGTAGTCTCAAACGATATGGCACTTTTAGTGTAACACGATACCGACATTTAAAACCCTCTTTTTAATTCCACTCTTAAGAGTGCCCCCGAACATTTTTGGCTGAAATTCATGCAGGGTTTTTTATGTTTTACTAGAAGGTGGAAACATGATATTGTTGTTGCAACTCAAATAAATGAGGACGAAAATCTTAGTTTCACATTCTTACTTCGGTGTTTCAAAACTAGTTAAGTTTCAAGTTAATTTGTTTTTATTAACTGAGTTGATAATGTAAATTAGCCGTCCTTAAGATAAAAAAGCTGAAGTTTCGAGCGTTAGCCCTTCGTCAGAGCGAATGAAGGAATTGTGGATTATGTGTGTGTAACGCGTTTGGTGGTGACATGGTAACGAGGAAAACTGAAGAATGAATTAGTTGAATGAAAAGCGTTCTTTGATACCGTGGGGATTAAGAGTACCCATTTGAACAATAAATTTTTATTCTTTTAATCATCTTATTATAATCCCCCACCAACTCATTTTGGCAGAAAGGAAAGCGCCACAGCATTTAAATTCTGTTCCGATGCCTGAAAATGCAAACTAATCGTAGCTCTTTGTACTAGAAAAGTAATCTTAACCAGTGGAAAATAAAGGAAAATGAATGAAGTACCTATTAGCTACTGCACTCAGGAAATGATTTGCAAAGTGACAGTCAAATCTTTGTTGAAGTGACGCGATCACGAGATAACTTTTAGTAATATCCGGTTATGAAAATCTTATACAACTACTCTAGGTGTTATTGTAACTATCTAAACACTACAATATGTTATGTTATTCTATGGCTGTGTCTCACAAGGACTGGGAACTACCGAATTCACGAATTTGATTGGTTGAAATCAATATTCAAAGCGATCTAGATTTTCCCATCTAGACCGGCATCTAGACCGGTCAAGAAAAAAATGGTACAAAGAATACAAAATCTTGGCATATAAGACACACCCATTTAGTAAACATCTTGTTAACCGAGCTAGGTCGGTCTGTACGGGAGAATCTTGACCTCGGTCGCTGGTACAGACCTCACTGCGTTCGGTCTGTACTGGCGACCTCGGTCAAGATTCTCCCATACAGACCTCCCGCTCGGTTAATTAGAACTAAATATCAAGCTATAGGTGTCCGTCGTGAAAAATTGATTGAGCATCGCATTCAGATGTAACAAATCACACCAGCATCCTAATGATGGCCACAGTTTTCGTTTCCTCATCCGGAAAACGAACAGTGAGTTAATGCTGCCCCACCCCCTTGGCAGCGAACATCATCCATCCAGATTGGACCAAACCCCTGATCGTATGCAGCGCGACAATTAGCTTGGATTGCACCTTTAAAGCCAAGCTGACGACACACCACACCGGCGTCACCGATGCTCCATGAGTCATCACACACTGTGCCCCAGTGTTCGTTGTGATAAACTTCTACACGGCCGTAGTTATGCCCACCGTCCGCTAAACGGATGGGAGCAGGTTCTGTGGTGTTATGATAAATGTAATATAGTGCCTGAATAAAAAATTCCTTTGATAGCTTACAACTCACTACCATTTTGTTCAAATGTTCTGACATTTGCGAAACATGCCCCGTGGGTTGCAAGGAAGTTCAATACAGAGTGGAATATACCATGCAGTTGTAAGAGGGTCTCATCGAGGTTAGTAAGCCGTAAAACAGAAAAACAACTTAATCGCACGTCTATAAGATATAACAATTAGAGAGAATCAGCACTGCGTTTACGTGAAACGTGAACGATAAGAGAGACAACATGACCACGATTTTTCCGCCAATTTTTCACGTTGGCCGGTTGCACTTTGCAGTTTCTACGTACGTGAAAGTAAAATGATTTTCTTCACTTTTTATCCCATTATTTACAAACGTTATAAAGTTTGATACAGAATCAAAGCAAGTAAATAATTAGGCTGGATATTCTAAAAAAAAAAAGCATAGGGAGTTGTCAGCGTAAGAAATTTTTAATCTTCAGGGCCTGGGGAAGAAGTTAGAAGCTGATTTTGCTATAAAAAAAATCACAGAAAACAGACCTCTTGGGATCTGAAGAATTTAACTAAATGGCTAGAGAAATGAAAACTAAACTGTGATCTTCACTCCGTAAGCCCTGATTAACTGGCAGAATTCTATGAAATTTCTAATGCCGAGGTGAAAACAAACCTGACAACAAATCTCGCACCAGTCCCCTAACAAGTATTCGAGCTGCCATTTACCATATAATTACAATTTGAATCACGGGAATAACGCCTGTAGTAACTCTTTGGCCGGTAGCGAGGTGCATGAAAATTTTGAAGCCTCAAGGCCAAATGCACCCAGTTCTACCAATTATGGCAATCTGTCAGTTTAGCAATTGTACAATTGATTTAAAAAATCAAAGATAGGCTTTATCTAACTTTCTAGATCTTTTCATATGTTTTGAAAACTCAGATGGCGTGATTTTGCAATTTCTCGCCATCTCTGCTTCAATGAAGGAAAATAAAAGACATTTAACTTACAGACGCTCGCGTAATTATTCAGACTGTTTTGTTGCCATATTTTTCCGCTTTTACTTTCTCAATTCCATCCAAAGTTATGACTATAGTAGTAGTGTTTATGTTCTATCCGCACTAGTAGACATAACTAGAATTGTCCCGACAAAATCAAAGGACAATACAGCTTTCTTAGAATATAATTCTGAACCAGTATCCATTTAGTCTGTGCTGCAGTAGCGGAGGTAACACCAGGGTGTGCCATTTATGTAGTAAACATAGTAACCGCCGCAGTTTATCACTTTGATGGAACTTGACTTGTAGCAGCAGTCTGACGACCAGTGGAAGCAAACCGTCCTGTTAACCTGACCATCAGCCTCTGCGGGATGCGTGTCATTTATCCAGCCGGGTACATGGGAGTTACATCGGTTTTTAGGCGGACATGAAGTAGGCATTCTTGTACCTGCTGCTCCTTCAAAACGGTACCATCCCCTAAGTCCACTATCGCAAATCGTGTCTTGATTGGTGTAATTTATCCTTCTGTCTGCCCCTGTCAGACTTTGATAGTTCTGACATTCTAAAAAAGACAGAGAAGAAATGATTAAAGAAATTCAAACAAGCAAACAATGATTAAACAAATTCAAACAACCCTTCGAAAGAAATTAATTTATTTAGAAAGGCTGGGCCAGTTCATCTTCAAGCTGGTTGAAATGGGGGCCAGTTTAAACAATAACTGAAGGCCAGGCCACAACGCTGGGAGCAACGTTCCCTACTCAGTTCACGAGGAGTGTGAGGCCGGACTCTTTAAAGTGTCAATTTAATGCTGACCCCCAAAAGTTTCTTTGAATAAATAACCCTCCTTATCTTACTGAGAACAAAGTCAAGAAGATTAGTGTTGCATATATTCAGATTTTTTTGTAACAGTTCTCAAAGATCCCAAAGTGTTCACAACGAGTAATAGGGTCAATTGGGCCGGCTGGTTCATTGCAGTATTCATCCCAGGAACCGATTCGACATTACTCATATCCGGTTAGTGAGAGAGAGAAGTCACACTACAACCCAGGAAAAGAACGATAGAAATGTGCCCGGAAGGTATGTTGTTGGAGGCTGCAGCAATACAGCTTCCTTAGAATATGGTTCGCTTTTCATAGCATCCCATATTCGGAGGACAACCGCCCTGAAGCAAAGAAACGTAGAAGAAAATAGGATGAGTGATTTCGCTGAAACGCATTGACGAGCCAGCGTGATTCCCGCAAAGTTTAGCGCTGATCAGGATATCTTTGATATCAATTGAAGTGGCTCATTAAATATAACTCATGAGCCCGGTAGGTTTTGAATAAGGTGCCATTTCTCCATCACTGTGTTCTTGAGGTTAGCTAATTCCAATTGATATCAGTAAACTGTTTCATCGTTTGTCTCACGATGTAGTCACTTGTAGTCACCAACCAAACTAGGTCATTAACGGATTTATTCCATGGCAAAAAGAGTACATGAAAGAGTTGCACCCACGTAAATTCACGAAGACTCGTCAAAGCTTTCTTTGTTTTGACGTTATATCCTTACTGCTACAAACTTTGTTTCCTCTAAGATCAAAGTGGGAAATCTCTTCTGGGTACCCAATATAAGATCGTAGGACTCACGTCATCTCACTTCACGCGCACAGCCAGCTGGATCAAAAATCTCCCGGTGAAAAAAGTTTCTGTTTGGTGCTAGTTGCTTAATTACCTTCTGTTTTATTGTTTACACGAACTCAAATTCTAAGTAGCTGTAACTTTTATCATGTAAAAATCCATCTATCTGGCTATCTATCACACCAGGCTGTAGATTCCCGCGTGAAAGAATACTGTACTATATGAAGACTCGATTCGTATACCTACCTGATGGGAGAATAATGCAAGATCTTCCATCTCCTACGTAAAGATGGTTGCATGAGCAGTTGAAGGATCCCTCAGTATTGGTACATGAAGCAGAAACGTGGCAGTCGTGTTCACCACTGGCACATTCATCAATATCTGTTGGTATAATTGGCCGCTTGATACAAACAGTAAATAAGAAACTGAGAAAGGAATAATAGGAGAAGTACCGGAATTGTTTTTGGCTATGAATCCGATAAGTGATAAACTAGCTCAGAGACGTCCCAACTTGCTTGACGAAAAACCAAATTTGATTTGTAATTGAGTACGTGCGGCCTAAATGTTGTCTGTTAAAATTCACAGTGTTAGCTCAATAGTAAAACCTCTTTCTATGTATACCCTTGCAAGTATGTCCATCGCCAGAAAAATCGGTTTTGCAAGAACAGCGATATGATCCCAGAGTGTTTTTGCAGTCGGCGTTCTCATCACAAACACGGATAAAGGCATTACACTCGTCAGCATCTTTAATGGAATAAATAACTCTTATCTAGTCTAATTATGAACTGCTAATAAACAGTTATTGGATGAGGTTTTTGTAAAATCCGGAATAATCAAGGTCGAGGTAAGTGTAATCAGCCGAAGCCGAAGGCTGAGGCTGATAACACTTATTATACATATGAGGCTGATAACACTTATTATACATTGCTTTAAAGAAAATAACGCCAAACGCATTATCGCAGCAAACACAGTTTATTTTCGAGCACTTATACTTTACAACTGTATGGTAAACAAATTTTCATTTGGGCTAATTCCTTTTTTTCGTGTGGCTCCTGGATATTTTTCTCTTTAAGGTATTCGTAGAACAGCTCCTTCGCCACTTTTGTCGATCTTTTAATATTTTCCGAATCTTAATCTTCAAGTAATTTCTCAATTTTTTGCTGGGTCGATGAAGCAAATCGAGAAGCCATTCTTACTTTGCTGTCCGTGAACTTGATATTGCTCCACCGCAAATCATACATTGCGCGCGCAACCTAAAGGTTACTCACTAATCTGAAGGTACCGATTAGTGAATAATCTGTAGGCTGCGCTGTTTCCAAGAATTAACTGTGGGCGTTTAGCCAATAAAAAGACAGATGGTGACCACAATGTATAATAACATGAATAATCCTTTTCATTTTCCTATTGAAAATCTTATGTTAGTTCCCTCAGATTTCAAATTGGAAAATAAGAAAGCTTTAGCAGATAGTTATTTTAGAAGAATTAAACATCTCTCATTTTTGATCCGACAAACGAAGAACATTGTAGAACATCTTAATTTAATGTTTTTTCTTGAAATGTGATGTTTTGAAAGCTCCGCCATTGTCAACTTTATAAGAGCTTGACACAGCAGTTCCTTGCTACTTCCGAACTAGTTCCTTTGAACATAGAATGTACTGAACAGAAGTATGAAAATAGATCATGGAAAAAATTGAAGACATTTTAGTGAATTCAAACTTTTCCTTAATAATAACAGTCTTTCACGGGTCAACTCTCACCTGGACGGCCAAACTTACGATCCTAAATTGCACTAAAGCTAACAATATATCCGTTCTGTTTAATTGTCTTACTCTACCTTCGGTCTTCATGTCACAGTGAGCCAAGACAGGAGTGTCAGGTTTGATGAAATTCAACCAGTATTTACCGCTGACCGCTTGTCCACCTTCACTCGACTTGATTTCCTTACACGTATCTGCAGGCAGCTCTGGAATTGCACCGAGATGAGCTAGAAAACAAGGAAGTGAAAGGAAAAACCTGTTGTCTCTCCACTCTGGGACAGTTAGACGAATAAAACTGCCTAAATACTCACCTCTCTTCATATCTCGCCTGAAGTAATATCTCTCAGAGTTGGGTACAAAATCTTCAGGCCTGGCTTCCTTCGTGCGGTTACTAAGCTCACATTTGTCTTGGGTGAATACATAGTTAAAGCTTTGGCATCTGACGTCACGATAACACTCCAGCAAACACACATCACCGAATGCTGCTCCAGTAATTGTTTTAAAGATGTGTTTCTGAAGCATCATCCCAGAGATGGAGACTTCGCGCGTATAACTGTGGTACTGAGTAACTACTAAATGAAACAATACCAGCTGGAAGAGGAAAACTGGTAAGTGAAAGAACGCTTGGAGCGCCATCGCGGTTAATCTCTCCTGCAACGAAATTGTGAATTTTGAGTACATAGTGATACAAATATATGGCCGTTAACAGAAAATAGGGAGTACAATACTGCAAAAGCCCCTATTTTTTGGTTTTGTTTCAGTTTGTGCAGTATGACATATCGCACACTCGCATGACGCATGATCAGTCACACGCACACAACAAAATAAAGCTTGATTCGAAAAGGAGTGAGCTACGACACGGGTCGATAAGGCACAGTATACGTACGTTCGTCTAAGGTAAAATCAAAAGATTTATGTATTTCCCCAATTAGAAGTTGTCAGAGCTTTCTCAAGGCAAATGCTGAGTGGCAGAAACATTTTTGCTTGGTACAGCGAACAAAAAAGTGACAAAAAAAGGCAGACATCGATAAGTGTAAAGTAAACTGACCTCCATAAGGCCCATTCCCTTACGTATTAGCAGCTCTTTTTCTTGATCAAAACATTGAGCTACTCTTTCAAAATAGTACGCTTTTCACCTTCTCTAGCAACATTTGAACTTATCTGAGTGAATATCAGTCTTGTCTCACTTTTCAAGATCGATAAAGAGATCATTGGAAGTACATAGCTTAATAACTTTACAAAGGCCACAAGATGTTCGAGTGGTGTAACCATGTAACAAGATAACTTTTCTTTAAACGTTTCTCAAAGCAACCAGCAGACTTCCTAAGACCACTCTTGGCCAAAAGTCAAAACATGATATCCTTGTTACAATGTTAATACAACGTTTTATATTCTGAGAGAATATCTCAGAAAATGTTGGACTTTCAAACCGCGTTTCTTTTCATATTTCATTATAACACAACTTTGAAAATATTAATTTTTGAATCTAAACGAACGAGAAAATTTTTGTCTTATTGGTGCTAAAAGTTAACCCAAAATGGCATTGAAGACAAAACAAATTTTTACAATTTTTTACGTTTAAGTTAACCCAAAATGGCATTGAAGACAAAAGAAATTTTTACAATTTTTTACGTTTAACTTTTTGTTTACAACTAACGGTTAATTTTTGTCAACTTTTACGCCTAAAGGCTAGTTTTTTTGGCTCCTTTAAGGCTAACCGTTAACCACATTGAGAACCTCATGGCCGATGGACACAACTTTGATATAGGCTTTCCAAACAGCTGTTGTAAAAAATACACAATGTTTTTTCCTTGAAATCCTTTGTTCACGTTTTTAATTTTTTGACAAATATCTATTTCAGGCAGTAGCTCCTCTTCTTGATTCAAATGTAAAAGTTATTTTAATCTACAATACTGCAAAATATTTGTCTAACATATCAACGCTGATGAAAATCATCTCATCTTTAGACAACACTAGGACCAGAAGACACGTACGCTTTGGACTTACCCGAGGAAGTATTGCAATATTCCTTTACTTTTCAAGATCGATGGAGAGACCTTTGGAAACGAAATGTTTTGTTTAAACTTGGTCCACGTTAAAATGAATAACGCTGCAACGCTGCAGCAATGTAACACGATACCGGATTTTAAACTGACTTCTTTTAAATATGCCACCAGAGGATTTATCCTAAAATCCTTTAGCTGAAATGCATGAAAAAATATCCCGTTTGCCTGAAATTCAAAACAAGACATCCTTGTCACAATCTTAATAAGGAGACTATGATTTATAGTCTTTCAAAACTCGTTTCTTTTCATAACAAAATTATGAAATGATATTTTTGACTGCAAGAGGGGCAGAAGGAAAAATATTTGTCTCTGCATCGTGATATAGAGACCGAAGGTAAAGTAGTTCATGCATCATGATCAGCAGTCAGATAACATCCCGTCCAGTCTGACTTTAATAAACACATTCAGTAAGCTTTTCTATTCACATGACTGCTGCTCTTTCTCTTTATTCGCTATGCGTGCACACAGGGAATAAAAACTTTTTTCACGGCTTCCCTTGCGCCATCGGGTATAGTCCGCATTGGGTGTCAAAATATTCTTTTCAAAAATATCGCTTATTTTGGGCGATTTATGCATGTGGTTGTTGATATTTCCTCAAAATGAACCGAGGAAGATCGTTCTTTGACGAATCATAATTCGAGTGATTACTGTTTTTAGGTTCCAGTGTACGGGCTGTACACTTCCTATACACGTTTTCATTTTAAATGTGACACGAGATGATTTTTCTCTTCTTTTTCCTTGCTCTTTTGTTTAAACGCCGCTAGGACCTAAAAACATGACTGATCAGGATCAGAGCTTCTACCTGAACCGCAAATCTTCTGTTGGTTCGATAAAAAAAAGAACTTGTATAAGATAAACACAAGTTAAAACCATTGCAGGCTCTAGTATCAGCGAATGATGTTTTGAATATATTTGTTTGTATATTTCAGTAAGCATTTACGCAATTAAGCAAGGGAGTTAATATTAAGTTCAGAGTCTCGGCTGAGAAAGACGTATCAGAAAAAATATCGTTTCATCAAGAATTATGCAAACTAAACAAAGTATCTCTGCAGTATGTCATCAGTCTTTCGGTAAAGCCACTGAGCAACTTAGAGAGATCGCATCTCTGTAACAAGACAATCGATGGTTTCTTTCTTCAAGAAAGAAACCTATGAATAAGTCTTTTGGTTCTATCCACTAAGTTGAAATTAAGAGTCTTTATTCATTTATTCATTCATGTAGTCACAGCATACGTGTGACTACAAACAATTAATTTAAGATCAAGTACAATTAAATAAAGTTAAAAAGACACCTATTAATAAAGGATCTCTTAAAGCGTTCTGTTTTAACAGCAAGTAAAATAAAATCATGTCCTCTGTTTCGCAAAAAGCTTTGTTTCTTAGGAGGTAATAGTTGATAAAGGGGGTTGGAAGGAGTATCTGTGATAATTTCTATAGCTTACTGTCTCGGTTTCTTATAACTTCAGCTATTACATACAGGTTGTTGGTGTAACCAAACCTAAACGCTCGCCTAAAAAACCTGTCAATGTGATCAAGGTATTTACCTTGATATGCCGCTCCCCAAATCTCAATTCCATATAAAAACAGGGACATAATTAAGAGATCGAATAATTTAGTCAGTTGCTCTTTAAGATATCCAAAATATTTACAAACGCGTAGAATATATAAACGACTACTAGCTTTGCGTAGCAAATTGTCAACAGGAAGGTCCCAGTCCGATGGATTTTCCTGGAAATTTATGCCAACAATTACAACCAGCTTTTCCGTTCAATTCTCTGTGCCAGAGGTGGCAGTGGTTTGGAAATTCTACCATGCACCACCATCTCCCAGGTCTTAGTGAGGTTTAATTTCATACGGGGGTTGTAAAAAGACATTACCAGTCTCTGGATCGTTTTGAGGCAATTTAAATTTTTAAGAATAATGGATATAACTGAGTGATTGTGGGGGTGAAATGTGAGGGTGAATGGAATGCAGTCGGAATTTTCCTTATGTGACGTTTGTTGTGCTCACTGTCGATCAATAAGTTGGGCGCGGTGGTGACAGAAACAGGGTAACCACGTTGTGGTAACCACCATTTGTGGAAAAAAATTGGATTCATCACTACATAAACAACGAAGTCTAAGAAATAGAGAAAAAAGAATGGAATTCTTGACATGAAATGGAGGCGAAGATGAATACAACAAGTAACTGCGTGAGTCTGTGGTTTGTAACACACACTAATGCATAAACCGTTGCCTTCAATTGAAACTTTGATGTCTAAAGAGGATAAAGAATTGTCGGAAATTTCCCAGGTATATTTTAGAGCCGAGTGAAAAGAATTGACTGCGGTTATGAATTGAGTTAGCTCCTCTCTGATTGAGGAAGTAGCGCCAATGCAGTCATCAATGCAGCGACCGTAGAGTTCAGGTTTGGGGCCGTTTTATTAGATGAAAATTGTTGTTCGACAAAACTTACAAAAAGATCGGCATAGCTGAGTCCCATTTTGGTACCCATGGCTACGCCAGTAGTTTCTTTGAAAAAGTTGTCCCCGTATGAAAAACAATTGAGCGTAAGCACTAGTTCAGCTAGGCAAAGTGGTGTTTCAGATCTAGATTCCTTAACAGTGCGTTGATTAAAAAAAATGTTTGAGGGCCAGAATTGACGACTTTCGCCATTGGGAATGATAATGTAAAGAGATGTAATATCCATAGTGAAAAGAAGTTTGTCTTGGCCAAGGAAATTAAAATCGCGAAAATATGAAGAGCATGTTGGCTGTCTTTAATATATGATGGTAAAGTGTTGACGATGGGAGCCATAATTTTGTATAAATAGCTGGAAATAAGTTCGATGGGACAATTGCAAGCCGAGACAATGGGCCGACAATGTCTGCGATTTTTAGGAGTTTTAGCGCTGACCACTCTTCTGAAGAAAGATTGGAAAATTTGGTGATACGTTTGAATTTAAGTTTGTTAATATCGTGGCGACATTTTTGATGAAAAAATCTAATGATGCGAACTGGCCTTATAGGGAAGTCCATTTAGACTTTGGAACTTGAAGTATTTCGAAAGTGTTTCTGTTCGAGGTGTTAGAATCATCCTCTTCAAGTTGTCATGAAAAAACGCATTTAACTGAACACGGCGAAGGAATTTCTCTTCGTCTTGTTTAACTGAGAATTCGTCCGTCGTTTTAGAAATGAGAACATTATTTAAGCCCTTACTGAGGACGGACTCTTCTGAAGCGGAAAATAAAAGATTTTCTGGAGTGGTAACTACAATTTGTGGTTTTCTGGAGATGAGTGGCTAATATTTTGCGGACCGATAAGTTGATCATGTTTTAAGGCCTTAATTTGGTTCAAATGATTGAAAAGTTCGGAAGTAGTTTCCTGTATTTTGGCACGGATGGATTGTACTTAAACGACTCAACAGATTTGTTTTGAACCAATACCTCTGAGAAGATGACCCCTCCATTTTCAGTGCCCTTCAATATTTTGAATGCAGTATGTTGCCATTAGTGAATAGTCTGGTTTGTATTTTCAAGTGAAGATATTCGCAGAGGTCATGGGTTCAAATCCCGTACCAAGAGGCCTGGATTTTTTTTTTCAGGCCTTATAATTAATTTCACCACTGCCCCATGTAGTGTTCATATATGCAGAGGTAGTTACATTCTTGGTACTCTTAATAGTGCTGAGAAGGCTAGCATAGTTTTTCACACCTCTAGTTTAAGGTTTGAGTAAACTTCGCTTAAATTCGCATTATACTTCGACTTGTTAGCATTTATGTGATGTAAGTTACATAGGATTTCATTCATATCGGCGGAAATCCCTTATATCACTCGGCGAATATCACTCTGGTTTTGTTGTTCGCCAACTGATCATAACCTTTGTTATATCAACATGTTTCATTTCTATAACTTTCCATTATTGAGACGGCATACCTAACTTCTAACTCCTTTTACTACTACATCTTAGCTTTCATTTTATTAAAGTTTCGCACGAGAGGCTACACGTAACGTTTAAGCGAAATCGCCACCGATGGCGATTTCTCTTCGAGTGGTGGTGACTTTTGTGGTGGCGAGTTTCTTTATTATGGCGAACTGACCGGATACCTTTAAGCCAAGTTTAAGCCATATCGATGATTTGAGTATTATCGTTCCTGCCCAGTTGTACTCGGTTTTCTCGTGGACAAGCTCTTAATAATTGTGTATTGAAACGGAAACGGCGGATTACAACTTAAGTCTCTTTAGCTTTTCTTTCTTTTTATTTTAGAGCTTATTAAACCTTTTGCAGGAAGAAGAAAGATGGTGAACCAATTCTAATGAGGCACGGGTTTTCGCTTAACGTCTCCTGGCACAGTTTAATTCTAATTTGGAAAAGCGACTTTACAATAAGCTGCAGAGAAGTTACTTACATACCTGGTTAAAAGTACTCGTGGTTTTTAAAACTGGCTTCGATTAGTCTTCTTTTGAGGTGTGAAGCACTTTTGTTCAGAGCAGGTTGCCAACGGCTAACTAAGGCTGAAAGGTTGTTTAGAGTGAATAATAATACCCCACGGACAAACTCCAAGCAGATTATTAGCCATTGTCGTTCCTGACAGGGGTGCATCGATTTTCGATCAGCGGGATTCTATTAGACACAGTAAATATTCTTTTCAAACTGGACTTTGTTATGTTTTACAACCAACTGGAGCTGAAAGGATATTTAGAGGGAGTTTTATTGCACCACGGACGATCTCTTGATAAATAATTAGTCATTGTCCGTCTTTACAGGGGGGGGGGGGCATCTCTGTTGGATAAGTGGAATGCTACTGTAAAAAGTTAAATCTTTTCTCTAACTGGACGCTGTTGTATTTTGTGGCCAGCTGGAGCTGGATTGATGTCTATGGGGGAATTATATTACACCACGGACAACTTCTTGGTAGATAATTAGCCATTGTCTAGATAGCGCTATTGCATAAATAGCGCTATCTACTGCGAAGGATCGTGCATCATACGTACAGAAGTGCATCTTTGTTGGATGAAGGATTCTATGGTAAACCGTTGATTTTTTTTTTTAATGTAGACGCTGTCGTATTTAACCTCGCTGAGGAGGTCACTGGCGTGCGGAATCCAGATCCAGCTCAAGATCCAGATACGTGAAAAAAATTTTCTTTTGTATTTTCATATCATATGCAAACCTGAAAGGAGGAGGTAGACATCTGTGTCGCCACGTAATAAGCTGATTGTAAGCTTTTCTTTTCGGTTAAATAAACTGAATACATTTTTCCTACGTTAACTACAGCAGGTGGACATAATAGTAAAGAAATAAGCTATTAGGTTGACGTAGTGCTATTATCTCGGAATATTAAACTTAAGTCGGTTATCTTCTTGTTTATATATTACAATGGAGCTCTGAGACCCCTAGGGGATAATTTTTTATGTCACAATGTCAGCTTCCCCAGAAAAACTCATTAATCATTTGTTATTCGAAAATAAAAGTGCAGATGTTTGTGAAAGATAAGATATCAAATGTAGGTTTCAGAAAGATGGCGGCACTATCCAAAAAAAAAAAGGTTTTAGCTTTCTTCAACCAAAATCCAAAATACAAGAAAGAAAAAGAAATAAAAAGGAAAACGAAATACAATAAAAGCGTCTGATTCAGATGCAACGCGGCGTGGCCAAGTGGTTAGGGTGCTGGAGTTGTAATCCGGTATCCCGGGTTCGAATCCTCTACCCTGCCACTCATGGGATTTGTTCTCGGTTGCTCCTACTTCAACTCCTCGGCTGCGCTCTGTAAATAGCCAACTAGTCTGCTTCCTGCCAGTGGAGATTTTTAAGCACTTAGTTAGTTTACATTATGGCTGAAAAGCCCCTAAGAGGGAGCTTCAGTTTACGTATTTATTTATTTATTTTATTTACATGTGAGTTTTGAAAATTTAAGAGGGCTCTCGACTGCTGGAAGTTTTTAGAAACAATTGCGGAAAATGAATCTTAATACACTGTACCTAATTCAGTTAGAGATAATGATAGTTACCGTGCTCGTTTTCGATTTGCAGGCACAAAAAGCTAAAATGAAGGAAATTTTGAAAAAGCCGTACTAAATCTATGGTAATAATAGACAGTGTCTGTCTGATAAAAATAAATCCACAGTTAGGCATTTTTTGATAACATTTTGGAAGAAACACAAGTGAGAGTGTGCGAGCAAACCCTTCTTTATTTTATTTTTTTTTAATCACTTTCACCAGAGTGTGGTGAGGGTCGCACAACAGAGCGAGGCTCCAAATTAAGTGCGCCCTATATCCCACCCATCCCACCCCAGGGGAGGACATCCATCACACAGTAATCTCGTGTGTGGGAAATTAACGTCTCCTACCCCAACCCTGCAGGAGACGGGACCTCCATTTATTCGTCCCTATCCGAGAAGACTAGAATATCTAACCATTTCTTGATGTTATAGAAAGGTAGCAAATTCTTCTCAATTATTTTTAAGACCCTGAGTGTTGGTCCGGCCGGGGCTCGAACCCTCGACCTCCCGCACAACAGTCCAGCGCTCTATCCATTGAGCTAACCGGGAGGCAAACTCATTAAAAATTCATCAAGTTACAAAGCAATCACAATACGCCAATTAGGCCACATGTGTGCGTTTAGAAACCCCGATGAAACACTGGACAGAGGCTTTTCCACTATACTTTGACGAAATATCAAACCCTAGAGCTTGATAAAATGTCAAACCCCACTGATTGAGAATTGAAAATAAATATTTGACAACAAAGGCCAATAATTACTGAAAAACAATAGCAATTCCGCGTACGATGCCAAAATCAGTCAATTTTTTCATTGTTCTTGGCTAATGATGCACGATTGAGAAGCAATTTCAAAACCTCGTGCTTCGTGTGTCATGGGGGTTTTCAAACACTCGAAAACAATAAAAGCACTCGGCCTACGGCTTCGTGCGTTCATCAGTTTTCTCGTGTTTGGAAACCCCGATGAAACACTCGCACTCGTTTTTGAAATATTACTTCTTGAATTTTCTTAACCTCTTCCAAACTATACGCTGAAAAAAAAAGCAAACAAACAAACAAAAACCAAATAAAGTTGAAGCCATCGCGATCAGAACTATGCATATTTTTGGCATGTGAAGATGGAAATATCAGATCCCAATATAGCTTACGTTGTAGTTACGTAAACTTCAATCACAGTTATTTTCCTCTTATTTCTTTGCGTGTTTATTCAGAGTTTTCTGGAGAGGTAAATGTTCTCCAAAGTCGTTTTACTGCGACACGAAGAAGGTCTAATGTTATGATATATCATCAATAGAATCTCATTAATCAATTATTCATCTAGGGTTTTTTCAGGGAGGCCGCGCCAAAAGCAACCCGTCTCATCCATGTTCCAAACATCGCGCGCGTTCCACCCAGTTGTAATTTCCCTTGCTCGCTCGTTCCAGCTTTCCATCGTCTCCTTATTTACATTCCCAGCTTCCCTAGCGACCCTTTTGTAGCAGATGCTGTACTTCTGCTTGAATTTTTCAAGCCATCCATTGGAAGTGACAAAATCGGAAATCTCTAATTTTTCTACGATTAACGTTGCCTCTTCTTGGAGCATAGAACCGGAAACCGGGATGTTAGAGTTTCTGCACCATGATTGTATACCAGTCCCACAAAGCCTGATTAACATCTGAGTACTTGGATGAACGTTTTCTTCTTGTGTGATTTGGAGTTTCATAGTTGGCATAAGCGATCATTCGTTGAACCTTATGCCTTTCAGTGCGGTTGGATTCTTGGATTCTTCTGACCCCTGGCCAATCTTTATTCAGTCGATAAATTTGATTTCTTGTGTTAATCTTGGTTAGATCAATATCATTTTCGTGACTTTTTTGTGGTTAAACCGACAAATTTCCCAAAATAAAAGAAACTTGTTTCAGACTCCTAGTCAGTGGATCAGAGACAAGCGAAGTACCAGGCGACTGATAATTGACGGTCACGATTGCCTGATCCCAGCAATTTTTCATTCATTTCAACTAACCCAGAGCATGACAAAGGTGTGGGCTGAAATCAGCCCCCTCCCCCCCCCGCCGTTAAAAATAAATAGAGCATTTCAAATAATTACGCTCAGTGAAAGCGCGTTTGGAGCCTACAGTCCTGAGCTCAGAGCATTTACAGGTAGCCCAAGCACACACAGTGAGCCTCCATAACTAGCGTAAGGATTCGATTTAACGCCCTCGTTCCAGTCTGAACCTCCTCGACTTTGTTTGTTTTGCTTTTTCTTTCTGAATAAGCGCCTCCATTCTTTTTAAGTGATTGTACTGTTGGTGAACATTTACATAGGAATAAACCACGTGTTCTACGACATTTTGAAATAAATTAGGCACCTTGTAATAGATATTGCAGCATTTTGTGATAATCGTCGGTCTACGCAATTTATAACATCCTGCAAGGAACTGAAATATGTTTGTGGAATCTTGAAGCATAATATTATTCTACATATTGGGTGTTTGCGGTTTCTACATCCAAATAATGATTTGCCAAGCATCAGTTTTGGCGTTTTAAAGTGAAAAGGAACACATTTCTCAAACATAACAGTTACTAGTCCCAGGAAACATTTTAGCAGTTGTTCCGAGATATCGCCTATATTTCGACGATATCTCGGGAGAACAAAGCGCGATATTCGATGATTATCGTTTGCATTACTTCTGCACAGTTCTGTATATGAAAACTTGCTGGATAAGCAGATATTTTCCTTGTTTCTTTTGTAATTGTTAGGTTTCCCATGCTCTAGGCCCAGTCTCTGCCGAGGTTTTGTCACTCGGCACTAAGTCAAACCTCGGCGCACATGTATTTTTATCGCCATTATTTTCGCCCTAATTTTCCGGATAATGTTCGCCGTAGACTCACATCGAAGGAATAGGATAATATAACAATTTTCAAGGTTACGTACGAGGACACTTCGTTTTTTGTAAGGATTTCCCGTACGTTATTGTATTTGAACAGTTTGAACTACCAAACCGCGTGAAATGAGACTGAACAATGACATTTGTTTAATGGCTTGGATTGTGATACAACTTGTCAGACTTAACTTGACAACTGAACCGTTCAACTGGTTACTGTTTAACTATTTACGAGGTTGTTGCTCACGTTCTTTTAAATGACCAGATTAGACCAGAAAGGAGATTGACAGTCTTTCATCAAATTATCTCCATATCTCAATATATGCTCACGTAATGCCTTGCGAAAAAAGTTGTAACCAAACTGCGCTTGTATAAAGAGATAATTAAGCATATGGACTGACGATTAAGTAAACACTCGAAATCTTTTTCATGTTAAAAGTTTCGTTGTCCTTCGTGGGCTGCCCGGCCAAAATAAAGTAACGTGAGCAATATAATAATTTATTGGTACAACTTTATCGAAAGACATTAACGTTTAAAAATAATACGTTTACAAAAATACAGATTTAAGGTAATTGCGCAATAACAATTTATAACAAGAGTAAACAGTTCGTATTTGGAGAAGGGTCTACCGATGGCAACGCCTACTTTCTATAATATAACTGGAAACTAGTTAATATTTCAATCATACTACCGGAGTAACATCTTACGAGCTGTGAAACAAGAGCCACATGAAAAGTATTATCAGCTTTAAAACTGGATTGGCATGGCCTCAGTACGAGTAGCAAAACGTCATCAGATCATGGAACTAAATCAGTCATTCAAGAAAACTCCAGGAAGAAATAGCACAAGACTAGTATTATGTAGAAAGGACCATGACTGAAAATAATTAGTTTCTCAATGAATGAATGAATAACTTTATTAACGTGTCGATCGTTCTAGTTTTTACAAGTAAAAACTAATTGGGGACACCTACTATGTAAACTAAACTAATAATTATAATAATGATAAGAAGAAAAACTATATACAAACAATATGAAATTGATAAAATTAAGTTTTACATAACTCACAATTTTCACAATTATTTTTCGATATAACATTTGATAGGTCAAGTACTCTGACTTGCTTTTTTAAAGGCAGTTAGAGAGTCAGCCATTTCGATTGATTTGTGGAGCTTCGACCAAATATAAGGTCCCATGTACCTTAAGCTATGTCTTCCCTATGTAACCGTGTTGTCTTGGTAAGGAGAAATCGTCTGCATTCCTGAGATTGTACCTACTTATACCGCAACTAAAAAGTTCAGAAATATATGGTGGTCCTAAATTAGTCTTAACTTTATACATAAATATAGCCATGTCCTGGAGTCTGCGATTACATAACGTTGGAAGTCTTGCTTTATCTAGAAGTGCTTCATAAGTGCTAGCCCTGTTACAGTAAATAGCCATCATTGCACGCGCCGGCAGCCTTTCAAGCTTTCTCTCGTCTGACGAGCGACAATGGTGCCATACTATATGACAATATGTAACTTGGGGTAAAATAAAAGCTTTAAAAATTCTTAATTTAGCTTCAGTAGGCATTAAATTCCTAAACCTGATAAGTACTCCTACTTTCCTTGCCCCCCTAGTACAGACATTATTGATATGCTTAGTAAAGTTCAAGTCATCATCAATTGCCACTCCCAAAAGATCAATCCCGGAACTTGATTTTATGTTAATGTCCTTTATATTTAGGTTCATTCTCTTTTTCTTGTGTCTTAGTCCTAGACTCATAGCTTGAAATTTATCTTGGTTACACTTGAGTAGGCTTTGTTGATACCATTCAGAGGTATGGGTTCCCTCATCGTTCAGGATTGTTTCTACATCCTCAATCTTCTCTAAAGCAGAGTGGGTGGGTGGGTGGGTGGATGCTTACAGGGCCGTTCTGAAAACCACTTCTTTGAGAACGCACCCTGTCTAAAGATTATTATCTATCTATCTATCTAGCCTGACTCTTAATTGACATCTCAATAGTTTCTTATTTTATCTGTTTTTCTCACCTCACCTGAGGGAAACAAACTAGATTCCGATACACAAAATGAAAAAGGAAAAACTAGAGGACTTGTTTTTTGTAATAATGAGTCGCAAAGACTTTTGTAATCATTTTACCTCTCGAAAACACTGAAAATGAAAGAAATTTTCCTAGATCTTTCTTTTCTGTCCTAGACGATTAATAACAGCTTTTCGCCCTCCAACCCACAGCAATCAGTTATTTCCCCGGCATGACAGCAATCACTAAAGATCGACGCAAACAGCCTTAGCGTTCTTAGGGCATTAACAAATCTTGCATCAGTAACTGACTCAAACTACCAAAGATTCTTACTGACGCTACTGTATCTGGCATCGGTGGCCTAGTATGCATTAAAACCCTCATCAATTTTTATATCTTAACCATTTAGAAGAATTCAAGATTTCATGCCAAGATCTGTTGAAATATTGCCCTTCCGCCTCCCGAAATTTCAATAACATTTTCTACTATTTTTTCGCTGAACACACCCCACATCGCTTTGTTGTGATGTATTTCCAACGCTCGGATAATTTTTTATCACTTTTTAAGACCGATTAACTTACATTCATCAAATATTACTTTGATACCTCCTGAAGAACTTACTAAATACTAATTGCCTGCCGACGCAGCGAAGAGACAACCCCTCCCCCTGTACCCGTCCCTTGCGTCAATTGCTTGGTCGCGTGAAATGTGAGGAGCATAGTGATGTAAATTGAACCTAATGCGCAACAGCGTACACACAAATGGTGTAGTGTTGTGCGAAATGACTCAGCGTTGTGCGAAATGGCTCAGCGTAATGTCAAATGGTACGGCATAATGTCAAATGGTACAGCGTACATACAAACAGCGTAGCGTTGCGTGAAATAGCTCAGCGTAATGTGGAATGGTACAGCGTACACACAAACGGTTTAGTGACGTAACGCTACACCATTCGTGTGTACGCTGTGCCATGCGACATCACGCTGAGCCATTTCACGCAACGCTACACTGTTTGTATGTACGCTGTGCCATTCTACATTACGCTGTTCCATTTGCGGTTTGTAATTAAAATAGCACTGAACAAGACTTGATTCTATCACGGTTTGCCGGCCTCCCGGTTTCCCACAGTTTGCACACGTTGGTGTGCCTGAATGTATGGGCGGCCGTCACCACCAAAAATACAAGATTATTAAACGGTACATACCAAACTTAAATGGTTTAGTGATGGTTTGCGAAATGGAATAAATGATTGAGAAATGCTTGTCTAACGACAACAAGATAGGTGTTTTTGTGTTGAATGGTCTGCTCAAGCAGTAAATGTTTTTAAACAATTTTAGAAATGGAGCGGTCACCGATATTAAGATGGAACAAACTAATAAGAATCAGTTTGGTTAGATGAGAAGCCATCTGATTACGATACAAAGAATGATCAGGTATGACAGCAAACGGTCAAGTGCTCTGTTGAGCTGTTCAGTCAATGAAGGATTGGTCAACTAATTGGAAATGATTGAACGAAATCAAAGCTGATTTATCGTGACACGAAACAAAACAGCCTACTTTGCGCGCCGAATTGCAAAATACAACAGTAAAACGGACAAGTCAAGACTGAAATGGATCAGTCAATGGAAGGGGGGGAGGGGGGGCAAGAAATCTGACGTTAACACTTAAATTTGGCGCCAAAGTTGCAGAGCGAATGGCCTTGTCACAGGTCATACTCTGACGATATTTCTGAGATAGGATAGGATATTAAGCTTAGATCAAAGTCAATCAGAGGAAATTATGTCACCGCTATCCATTTATCTATTTATATGACCATTACGGTGTCCAACTAGAAGGCCTTTGCTACTTTGGACACCGCGCACCTCTCAAACTTATCTTTATAGCCAAATATTACTATTATTCTTCCCTCTTTCTCTTATTTTTCAATGTATATTAACTTCGATTGATAGTGTGAAATAAATAAAGTTCGAAGTTCAAGTTCATGATTTTACGTGTGCTGGACTTGTGGTGGCTTTTCGTCTCATTAAATTCTAAGCCCGATTCTGTGGACCAAGATCCGATATTATTTAAGTCCATCTGGAGAGCAATTTCATCATCAGTAGATCTTATTTCTTTGTACAATTTGGTGTCATCTGCGAACATTACAGTTTCGCTCTCGGAGACCATGTTCGGAAGTTCGTTTACGTAGAGCAGAAATAGAGCGGGTCCCAAGATGGACCCCTGGGGAACTCCTGATGTAACAGGTAATGCATCCAGATGTGGCGCCCAGAACATTAACGCGTTGGAGACGACCTGTGAGGTACGACTGGAACCATTCGTATAGTTTTCCTCCAAAACCAGAGATACAAATATTAGACAAGAGTTGGGCGTGGTTCACTTTGTCAAAGGCCTTTGACATGTCCAGATAGATGACGTCAATCTGACTTCCTCTATCAAGCAGGCGGTCAATACGATCCAATGTTTCGATGAGGTTGATGGTTCAAGATTCTCCTGTTAAGAAGCCGTGTTGATGTTTACCCACGTGTTTGTATAGATGAGTTTGGATGTTATTCAGAATGCATCTTTCCAATACTTTAGAAACTATGGGTAGTAGAGATATTGGTCGATAATTCTCTACTAGTTGACGATCGCCTTTTTTGAAAACAGGGACTATGTTGGCCAGTTTTCATTCCTTTGGCATGGTGCCAGAGCTGAGTGATCGATTAAATGACAAGCAAAGTGAAGGTACAATGACGTGAGCAGTTTCTTTGAATACTATTAACTAAGCCTGAGTTTGATTGTTCTCGTCTAATAGATACCTACACTCTTTTTTTACGGCTCCCCTTGCAGGCAATAAATATTTTATGAATATACTAACCAAATAACTTTACTATGAAGTTAAAGATGTTGGATGAAAATATATACAAAGGAAAAAACGCTGACAAGCACAATAATTTAGAGCAATAAGATGATAATAAATTACCTATACTACGAAAATGTATATATGGTATTAATAAAATGTATAACTAGTATTAATGAAACAAGTTCATATGCTAGAATCGTACTATTAACCCAAGCGGGTACATGGGAGTCACATCGGTATTTAGGAGGACATGAGGTAGGCATTCTTGCGCCGGCTGCTCCCTTAAAACGGTATCAACCCTTAAGTCCATTATCACAAATCGTGTCTTGATTGGTGTAATTGATCCTTCTGTCTGCCCCTGTTAGGCTTTGATAGTTTTGACATTCTAAAATAGACAGAGAAGAAATTGAGCATGTAAAGATGAAAATAAACAATTTTTAAAAATCGAGTTTCCAGATGGGATTTGAACCCACGACCCTCCGTGATCTAGTCGGATGCTCTAACCACTGAGCTACAGGAGACTCTATGGTGAGCAAGGGTCAATTAGTGGGTTTTGACTGGAACCGCATCACGCGGCTACACAGCCAAACATCAGCTAGCGCATATAAGCTCACTAACAGCATCACGCTGTCACATTAAAGCATCACATGCATTAAAGCATCACATGCAGCCAACCAGCCTCCAAAGTGAGCATGTAAAGATGAAAATAAACAATTTTTAAAAATCGAGTTTCCAGATGGGATTTGAACCCACGACCCTCCGTGATCTAGTCGGATGCTCTAACCACTGAGCTACAGGAGACTCTATGGTGAGCAAGGGTCAATTAGTGGGTTTTGACTGGAACCGCATCACGCGGCTACACAGCCAAACATCAGCTAGCGCATATAAGCTCACTAACAGCATCACGCTGTCACATTAAAGCATCACATGCATTAAAGCATCACATGCAGCCAACCAGCCTCCAAAGTGAGCATGTGATGCTTTAATGCATGTGATGCTTTAATGTGACAGCGTGATGCTGTTAGTGAGCTTATATGCGCTAGCTGATGTTTGGCTGTGTAGCCGCGTGATGCGGTTCCAGTCAAAACCCACTAATTGACCCTTGCTCACCATAGAGTCTCCTGTAGCTCAGTGGTTAGAGCATCCGACTAGATCACGGAGGGTCGTGGGTTCAAATCCCATCTGGAAACTCGATTTTTAAAAATTGTTTATTTTCATCTTTACATGCTCACTTTGGAGGCTGGTTGGCTGCATGTGATGCTTTAATGCATGTGATGCTTTAATGTGACAGCGTGATGCTGTTAGTGAGCTTATATGCGCTAGCTGATGTTTGGCTGTGTAGCCGCGTGATGCGGTTCCAGTCAAAACCCACTAATTGACCCTTGCTCACCATAGAGTCTCCTGTAGCTCAGTGGTTAGAGCATCCGACTAGATCACGGAGGGTCGTGGGTTCAAATCCCATCTGGAAACTCGATTTTTAAAAATTGTTTATTTTCATCTTTACATGCTCACTTTGGAGGCTGGTTGGCTGCATGTGATGCTTTAATGCATGTGATGCTTTAATGTGACAGCGTGATGCTGTTAGTGAGCTTATATGCGCTAGCTGATGTTTGGCTGTGTAGCCGCGTGATGCGGTTCCAGTCAAAACCCACTAATTGACCCTTGCTCACCATAGAGTCTCCTGTAGCTCAGTGGTTAGAGCATCCGACTAGATCACGGAGGGTCGTGGGTTCAAATCCCATCTGGAAACTCGATTTTTAAAAAAAGAGAAGAAATTATTTGAGAATTCAAGCTTTTCTTGAACTGGTAACCTACAGTCTTTTTCAGGTCAACTCTCACCTTGACGGTTAATCTTACGATCCTACCTAGCAATCCGTTCTGCTTTATTGTGTTACTCTACCTCCGTTCTTCATGTCACAGTGATCCAAGACAAGTTTGCCAGGTTTAATGAAATTCAACCAGTATTTACCGCTGACCGCTTGTCCACATCCACTCGCCTTGATTTCCGGAAAGCGCACTCCGAAATCCGTCAGAAGGAGGTCATCTTGGGCAGATTTTCGATTACGAAATCTGAGCTGCCCCGATGTTGTCTTCGTGATGAAGGACCCATTTAGCATTTTAGACCCGCAAAACAGAGTAGAAACGAACACATACTTCGTGTTCGCTCATCAATTCGAATTAGCCGTAAGATATTTGTTCTTTTTTTCATTGCCTACCTATTTTACAGACTCCGCAAACTTTTTGCGATGCCTCCTTTTCACGGATGGCCGATCACAACTACAACATAGTGACACCTCCACGAAACCTGTCAAAAGGAGAATGTGAAAACACCGGAAACGGAGAGAAAGATAAATGTTACGGTCGATTAACTACCGGACAATTGAATGGTCCAAACTCGCAAAGGCGGGAAATTTGTTATCGTCCGAGATATCAAAGTATCTGTTTGTCCACTAAATTCGTATTCAGTGTTCGGCCGTATTCCAATCGATAATTTCGCTTTCTGAACAAAATTTCCAATTTTATGATGGCGACGACCACACGACCGCATGTATCACCAGCACCGCAAACGCAAACACCATCTACTCCATCATGACACAACCTCCAGCACAACCAGCACTGCAAACACATGCATCATCCCTGCAGTAAAGGCCAAAACGAACACAAACCTGGCCCACAAAAAACGAAAAAGATGATGAAGTAGAATTTGTAAAGATCTCTTACAGAAGCGCCTCAAAGGGCGGGAAATTCCATCTCTCAGAACAGGACATTAGCACCATCTCAACTGGAGACTGGCTCACCGACCATATTGTGGGTGCAGCCCAGTCTGTTCTGAGAGAGCAGTTCCCTCAAGCAAGAGGATTGGAAAATACAACTTTGGGCCGATTTTTAATTTTTCTGTTCGGAAAGGCCAATTCTTACAAATCTTGAATAATGGCAGCCATCATTGGGTGTTGGTATCTACTGTAGGATGCTACACTCCTTCGGTAGTTTATCTGTACGACACCCGGCCTGTTTTCAGGAAGAGTTGCAGCCCTGGTGCAGAAACAGATTGCATCAATTATACACGAGGAAGGAACTAGTTTTAGGGTCATTGTACCAAATATGCAATAGCAGAACAATTACGATAACTGTAGAGTTTATGCTATTGCTTTTCTGGTGTCGCTACTACATGGCCTCAATCCTCAGTCTAATCTGACATTCGACAGGAAGCTGATAAGACAACATATTTTAAAGAGCCTGGAGAGTGGGTCATTCGACGCCTTTCCCCTCTCTAAAGCACCCGAGTGTCGAGACGGGAGGCCACTTTTTTTTCAAGAGGTCTCGGTAATGTGCGAGTGTAGAATGCCGAGGGAAGAGTCAGACTCGAAGTCTCCTCGTTGTGTGAAATGTTGTAGCTGCAAGGAATTTTTTCACAGGAAATGCATTTCAACAACTATTTTGGAAGGTTCAAATGCAAACTGGCGTTGTCCAAACTGCGAAAGAGCCCTTAAGCAGGAAGAGAAAAACAACCATTAATTCAACATGTAGCATTAAAAACTGATTCTCTGAACTTTCCGTTTGTTAAGATAATCATCGAAGTAAAATGCATCTAAGTATGTATTAATTATCCATGCACAAGTTAACTAAAAGAATTGTTGAAACGTATTCATTAAAAACTGTTTCTTGTAGATCTTTCCCTAAGTACGCTCTGCTACATTATATTCATACTTAAATCTCCGTCCAATCGAGGTAATGTACAATTTTTTAATCAATTACCATATTAGAAATAACAATATCTCGCTTAAACTCTGAACGTAATTGCGTTAAACTCATTTCATCAGAAATCCTGAAGATTTTTAGTACTTTTGGGCGTGGTTGCTTTTACTGATTTTACCATATACCTAGATGTCTTTTCTGAAAAGCTTTATTTAAGAAAAGGTTTTTCTGTTCACAATGCCTTATTTCGTGCGACGATAGTTCGTATTCAAAGCATCATTTCCGGTGTTTTAACATCCTCCTTTTGACAGATTTCGTGGAGATGTCATTACGTTGTAGTTGTGATCGGCCATCCGTGAAAAGGAGGCGTCAAATGTATTTTGTGGAATCTGTCATGTAGGTTAGCAACGAGAAAAAAAGGCAAATATCTTAACGCTAATAAAAATTCATGAGCGGAAGCAAAGTAAGTGTTCCTTTCTATTCTATTTAGCGGCTTAAAATGCTAAATAGGGTCTTCATCACCAAGACAACATCGGGGGAGCTCGGATTTCATCATCAGAAATCTACCCGAGATGATCTCTGGTGTTTTCACAACCTCCTTTTGACAGATTTCGTGGAGGTGTCACTATGTTGTAGTTGTGATCGGCCATCCGTCAAAAGGAGGCATCTGTTATATAGGTTAGCAAGGAAAAAAATGCAAATATCTTAACACAAATACGAATTCAGAACCAAAAACGAAGTACATGTTCTTTTCTACTCTGTATTGCGGGTCTAAAATGCTAAATAGGACCTTCATCACGAGGACAACATCGGGGGAGCTCGGATTTCGTAATCGGAGATCTGCCCAAGATGAGCTCCTTCTGACGGATTTCGGAGTGCGCTTTCCTGTTGTAGTTGTGATCGGCCATCCGTGAAAAGGAGGCATCGCAAAAATTTTGTGGAGTCTGTAAAATAGGTAAGCAATGAAAAAAAAAAAAATATCTTACGGCGAATTCGAATTCATGAGCGAACACGAAGTATGTGTTCGTTTCTACTCTGTTCTACGGATCTAAAATGCTAAATGGGTCCTTCATCACGAAGACAAGTCGGGGCAGCTCGGATTTCGTAATCGGAAATCTGCCCGAGATGACCTCCTTCTGACGGATTTCAGAGTGCGCTTACCTTGATTTCCTTACACGAGTCTGCAGGCAGCTCTGGAATGGCACCGAGAATAGCTAGAAAGTAAGTAAAAAACCGCTGTATTTTTCCCTTTAGGAAGGTAGTCGTATCATTTTACCTCATTCCTCACCTCTTTCCATGTCTCGTCTGAAATAATATCTCTCAGAGTTGGGTATGGAGTCTGCAGGTCTGGCTTCCTTGGTGTGGTTACTTAGTTCAGACTTGTCCTGAGTAAACACATAGTTAAGGCTTTGGCATCTGATGTCACGATAACATTCTCGTAAACATACATCACCGAATGCGGCTCCAGTAATTTTCTTGAAGATGTGCTTTTGTCGCATCATCCCAAAGATGGAGACTTCACGTGTATCACTGTTGTATTGAGTAATCACTGAATGAAACAGTACCAACGGGAAGAAGAGAACTAGTAAATGAGAAAACTCTTGGATCACCATCGTGGTCAATCTCATTTGAAATGAAATGCTGAAATTTATATGTGGTCTTCAACAGAAAAACAGCGGAACACGATTACTGCAGATGCACTAATGTAAAGCTAATGGGAAGAGGCGTGTGTTAGATATGACACGGGCCGTAAGGACATGGCTACTAAATCAATCTCCTTGCACTTTTGTCTACAGTTCTAAATTAGGGCTTACGCTAAAAGGTTTTTACGTATTTCCCCAATTAGATCGGCCTACTCGGGAAAGGATATCAACTATTTCACCAGAGCGAAAGGTCGCCGCCCATAATGCATAAAAAAAGACATCAAAATATGAATATTGATTATTTTCAACCAATTCCCTTAAGCATAAGGCACCGCTTAAAAAAGTAAAGAGTCCCATTGCGCGTTCGTCTATAGGTCTTAATTGGGATATATCTCAAAGGTTTTTCGTATTTCACCAGTTAGATATCTTATGCAGGAAAGAATATGTACCCTGGCAATGTTTAAAAAAATATAACTATTTACTTATTAACAGAGCTACATGTAAGGGTCGTCACCCCTAAGGCGTGTAAAAAGAAACAAATATTAATATGATGTGAAATTGACTTATTTACTACCCACTCCTTTACTGAGTATTAATAGCCCTTTTCCCTGATCCAATTAACCCAGTTATTCTTTCAAAATAGTACATTGGAGTGGTTATAAAAGTGCCAAAAATGATGTGGTTGGTTCAAATTTGTCCTATCTTACAGACAACAGGGCCAGAAGGTAATTTTTCTGTTTTACCTGAGAGTGTCGTAGTCTTCCTTCGCTTTTTAAGATCGATATTTAGATCTTTGGAAACTAATTGACTGTAATTTGAACTTGAGTTGCGTTGAAAGAGGAAGTTTCAACAGACCACAACATTTTTAAATAATGCAGCTATGAAACACGATGCCCTTCTTGAATTTCTTTTAGTGCCACCAGCAGACTTCTTTTGAAAAATTTTGGCTGAGATCCACACAGAATTTCCGCTTTCTCCGCAACGTAAAACATGATTCATCGTTATTACAGTGCAAAGGAATGCCAACGAAACTCTTAGTTTTATCTAGCGGAAAAATATCTGAGAATTTATTGGCCCTTCAAAACTCTTTATCTTTCGTTATAACACATCTATATAAAAATGTTCTTGTTGAGAAGAGGGCAGAACGGTGAAACACATTTGTCTACAAGTCATGACATGAAGGCTGAACGCAATTAGGCCCTCGCGTCATGATCGATGGCTGAATAATCTCCCTGGAGGCCGGACCTATTCAGTAAATAAGTGCAATAGGCATTTTATGATGTGATTGCTGCGTTCTCTTTTTATTCGATCCTTGCACTTTCATTTGGCTTCTCGAAGGACTACTCGAAGGGAAATAAACTCTTTCTCCGGCTTCTATCGCCCTATCATGGACGGCCCTCTTACGAGCAATTTGTCAATGTGTTTTTCAATTAAAACTCCAATTTTGCGCGATGTAAATAAGGTCACGTAGTTCTGGATATTTACCCAGGATCATTAACTGAACAACTGATTCTAGAGTGGTTATGGTTTAGACTGCGAGCAGTCCCTCCTTTATGGCGAAGTCAATCGCGCGAGTAAAAAGAATCAGTGAAAAAAAAATTGATGTTAGCGCGCCGCGGAGAACTCCTGGAGTGACGCCGATGCGCCATGGAAGCTTCATCCTCAATCATGGAACTCCCACGGCCTATTTGACTTGCAAGACGGACTTCGCCAAAAGTGAGGGACTTAGTGTACGATAAAAGAAAGTCCTTTGTCCAGATTTAGTCCTATACAGGGGTATAAAAAGAAGTTGGGAGCTTCCGGTCGTGCGACCACTTATCTCACCACGTGTTAGAAACTTCGAGGAGAGATAAGTAGGAGCGGAGCCGATCATACATTTAAAAGCAAGTACGGCGTCACGGAGATATAGCTGAGATTTAATAGGTAGCCAGTGCAGTTCTCTCAGGAGCGGAATCACGTGGTCAAATTTTCTGAGACCAAAGATGATTCGGGCTGCAAGATTCTGGACCGCTTGTAGTTTGAGGAGGTTAGTGTCTGCTGCATTGGACCAGACGGAGGAATAATGAAATAACTTACTTAAAACTAAGGTGTTAATTATTATCAATAAGGTCGATCTGTCAAACACGTGCTTAACACGATTAAATTGAGCTAAATTTAAACTTGAGAAGCAAGGGGAGACTGTTTTAACAATATGCTCGTGAAAAGTAAGGCTCGAGTCAAAAGTCACGCCTAGGTCTTTAACGACGTGCACCGGTATTAGTTCCTTTCCTTAGAGGGAGAGACGAATAACCGGGATATTATTCAGATTTTGTCGACTTCCATAAATAATAAGCTTTGTTTTATCAGGATTCAAGAGAAGACGATTTCCGAAGCACCAGTTTCGAATCTGTAGAAGTATTCATTGCATTGATTGGCTTTGGACTTCTACAAGAAGTAGTCATTCACTACTTAAATTTATTATCTTGGAAGGAAAGATTTAAGGAGATAGGCACAACATGGGTTTGTTTACTTTCTTTCTTCTGGTTAAATCTAGATGTCAATCTTTTCCCGATGGGCGTGAACATTCTGGTCTGACCAGACAACAGGCTTATGTTAAATTTCTCATTCAGCATCAGCCACGCTTTGTAATATTTCTCCATTTAATGCATTGATGGCTTTGGGCCCGACCATATTTGAGGGGGATAGATCACAACTTGGCTACCTTCTTGGGCAAGAATACTAAATAACTAATTAGTTGAGTTGGTTTTTCAAAGCCACTGTTTCCAACATGCAAGTATTTGATGCTGGTATATCGACTCGCACTCGAGTCTGCTGTGTCAGCTGGTGCAATGATTACTCGAAGCATTTCGAGATACGCAGAAATGGTTTATTTCCAGATGTGAGCTTTTTTAGGACCGCTGCCGGGATAAGGTGGGTATGAAAAATGTGAACGTGCTACCTGGGTCGTAGTCTTACTACCGGTACGAGTAACTTAACAAGGCACAGTAGCCTCTGGAGAAGAAGTAGTATAAATATAAAGCTGTTGAACGTTGGCTTTTACAAACATTTCAGCGAAAGTTGTGGTTTTCCAGGCTTGACCCTTATAAAACTTCCTTTAATTAAACAAATATGCAAACACTAAACTTTTCTTTGTTGCACATCTGCATTGATGTATGATGGGCTATGCCCTTTGCAGATCTTTCGCTAATTTTTTGTCCCAAAATGAGCTTTATCCCCCAAAGTACCATGAAACATTCAATTATGATACATTGAATAATGATCGGAGTTAGATAATTGTTGCTCCTGTTTCGACAGTTCCTGTAGCCACGTGCTTCATAGTCCAATGTTTTATTTTTGCGTTTTATTTCAGTAGACCTCATTTTGAATTAATTAGCGTTAATTAGCAACATTCTGCTTACATTTGGTTCACGGTTCGGTTGTAGACTTATATTTAAACAAAGATCTCTTACGCGAAGTATTTCAACGAAATGGGAATAGAGAAACCCCGAGATACGCTTTGTAAACAATCAGGATGTGTTGACTATCTGCCAAGTTCTATTGCTATTGAGGGAGCAATGCAACAATTTTAGGACTGCAATCCCCTTTTGTGATACAGCAATATGGACGGTAAGATGATATTATGTTAAATAAGCTGTAGATTGGATGTAAAATGCGAAACAATTGAGTTCGTGTGTAAATGTGAACATTTTCGAACAACTGACGGCATCGTCAAATCAGCTCATTTTATCCAACTTTAAAATTTGATTAAATCGCACTGAATCACTTCCCCGAAAAATCCTTTGGAGATCGAAAAGAACCACACTTTGCCTTCCAAAAGCCAGATTTTTAGTCGATTGTTTTGTATAGCACATAGTTAAATAACGGGTTAATTTTGACCGATTTCTAATCTTGCTAGAAGAAGGCCGGTTAAATTGAATTAGATTGTGTAAATAAACGATCAAGAATTGCTCGCTCAAATTGCTGTCAACATATGTAGTGATGTTGTTTTTCAAGATTTGGTAGTTTTTATCGGTCCAAGTGATTTCAATTCGTAGCGGGACGCTCCGAGATTTGTTTGAGATTTTGAGCTTCAAAGGCGGCATTTGGTCAAAACTTAGTTATTATTGATTTTCTCGAAAATAAATCGATATTCAGCCAAACGAAGTATGCAGTACGTTGTTTCACCATAAGGCCTACCTAACTTGAGAATATGAGCCGAATCGATTTTTTGACTGTTGCCACCAAATGTTTGACCTTTGGTAACATTCGCTCTTAAATTGTGCAGCTTATGCCGGTGGCTAAGGAAGTCAATTATTTCAGTCCACCATATATGACACTTCTACCATGCTACGTAATGTTTGTAACGTCAAACGAGAAATACATTGCTTTCTGATTAAGAATGGCTGCCTGTAAGGATCGAGAATCGTCCGTCAGCGACCATTTTGGCGAATTGCTCATACTTTGCTCAACGATACCCTTTGGTAAACTGTTTTCAAAAATCAAGTTTAAAAGTTCCGACGAGTGTTAATTTTTCAGAAATTTGCGAAAATTTGAAAACGCGGTTTAAGTGCGGTTTTTCCGCCTGGCAAATTGTCCAAAATTCACTGCAAAACCCAAGCTCTGTTGAAGGCTTAAAATGAATTCAGTTAACACCAAACTTCAAACGTTTTAAGAAAAAGTCTTCCCATTCATTTGTGTTATGTTAATTTTTGCGTACACAGCTATATTGTGATTTTTTTTTTTGTCCCTTAAGCAACACCCTCAAAAAGTGATGTACATTGGGCGAAAAATAGGTAAAATTTAACGCGATAAAAGTATACCTGGTACATAATTTTTTAAATTTTTAACTAGATATTCGTAATAAAATGTCATTATTCAATACCTGAGTAAAATTTGAGGCTTTGAATCGGAACGCTTCCTTTTGAAAATACCACAAATGTTTGTGTCCTGAGCAAGCAAAGACATATGTTGTGTAAACAAACGCTAATCTAATTATTCCCTGCCAGGTAGAAAAAGGTTTTGAAATCAACTTTAAGTTTGGAAATTTTTAGCTATTATGCCACAAGATATTAGGTGAAAGGGAAATCATGCATTCAGAGTTGCGTGAGAGCAGAAAGAAAATAAAATCAGTGTCGAAAATGTACATACGGTTGTTACATCGATCACCATTATGCAAATTACGACCTCAGCTGTAGGAAAACTATGATATCTCTTGCTCATTTTGTTGAACGACTCTTTTAACCATTTTGGTGAATTGCTCATATTTCGCCCAAAGAAACCTTTCAGTAAACCCTTTTCAAAAATCATGTTTTTACGTTCCAGCTATTCTTAACTTTTCATAAATTTACGAATATCTGAAAACGCGGTTTCAGGTTACCTGAGTTCAGGCTCCGCATGTCGCACAGTCAAAAATTAACTGCGAAAACCAAGCTCCGCTCAAGGCTTAAAATAAAATCAGTCAAACTTCACACGTTGTAAGGAAAGCTATTCTTATTCAATTCTGGTGAGTATATTTTTTCGGGCACATCGATTTTGGGATCACTTAAGCCCTTGAAAGAACATCCTTAAAGACTACGCAAAATGGCGTTGAAAACAGGTGATATTTCGCGCGAAAAAAATGTAGCTGTTAACTGACACTTTGGATTTTTAACAATATATTCGTCAAACAATGCTATTTCCATTCACTGTACAATTTTTGATGCTCTGAATCGCATTGCTTCCTTTCGAAAATGTCTGAAGTGTTCGTGACCTGAGCGAGCAAAATTATGCAAAGTGTGTAAACAAATAACTAGGTAATTTAACCATATTGAGTTGTTGAATATCCAAATTAAATTCGGTCTCCGTTGTAGTGACTTATAGCTTGTAAAATGTAGAGAGACAGGTCAAACATTTTGCAAGATGTTTGATAAGGTTCTCCAAAACATTTTTGGGCTGAAAAATCTGCAAGTGAAGTACACATTACATTACCACCTTCTCACATTCAAGTAATGCAAAAGATACATTCGAAAGAAGCTACTTAAGACTTGATTCCACACTGATAATCTAAATACTTTTTATCTTTTACAATGAGAATTCAATTTCTGTAAGTATAAATACAAAGAAAGGCGCCTTATGACCTTCAAAGCAATGTAATACAGGAGAACAGGTGTTATTCTCCTGGTAATTATTAATGTCACGCAACGTAACGTAATTGGAAAAGTTTTGGGAGTGCTTGAACATACGCGCGTTTAAAAAACCGCAACTGAAAGGACGACGTTGTTAAATTAGAGAAAGAAATCCCGCATTAAAACATGAGCGGATAGAAATGTAGGTTGGATACTCCCGCATCCGTCAGTTTGCATATTTCGGCTACCAGATGAGTAAACTTCATTACTGACGTGAAGACCAGAAAAGAAAAGTGAGGGTCCATACTGGCATGATTAAAAGAAAAACAAAACAAAACGCAACAATTTCTGATCTGGCCTACGTGCATTTTTAAAAAATAAGATAACCACTAACTGACGATTAGGAACGATACGCCGTTCATTCGTTTCTTCCTCACTTTCCTATTCTGCTAAACAAAAGAGAAAGTCAGCATCATGATGACTTTTGGTAAGTACATTTGCTGACAATCTCTTTCAGTAGAGCCAATTACGGGGCCTTTTTACGAATGGGCTTTGATGGTATATTGAGGCCAAGATCTTCACACATGTACTGCAACATGGGTAGCCTCAAGATTTTCAAAGAGTCCTTTAGCGCCATTTTACAAAGATCGTACTGATCGTAGATCAGGGGATGGTCAAGTTGTATTGACGTGACAGTCTCCTTTGCCTCGCTAAAATTACTCTCCTCCTGAGCTGCTCGGATATCACTGTCATCAGCATCTCATTGGCGTACTAACGCACTCTGTCTTGAGAAGAAAGAGGTGGTCTGGGTAGTTGTGAGGAATTCCGATGACTGGAAATTTCTTGTCGTGCACCATCGGTGCCCCGGGCACGCCGCATATCTCGAGCAACTACCTCAGCGTCAAGCTTGTGGTCTGTCGTCTGCCCTATTCGAAATTTAGACAGAAGGTACGACTTTTGTTTTTCGTTGAATCTGTAAGCCTTCTTTATTACTCTGAGAGCCCAGCCTTCTTTCAGAGAAACACGAGAATCTTCCTTTCCCACAGTATACTGGGTATACCGACGCAATATCCTTTGCCCTTTGTAGTAAATCTGAGATTGAAGTGTAAAAGTGTTATCGTGTGGTTATCAGACCTTGAGTGAAGTTTTTGTTTTTTTCAGTCTTTGGTATATCTATGACAGCCCATTTAGGGTCTCATGTGGTGCGTGTTTGCTGGGATCGGACGTCGGTTATGATAAATAGAAATAATTCGCATTGGTACACTGAAATGCTTGTACAGAATGCTGTTCTCCCCCTACATTCTCAGGAATTATTGATCAATATATACATATTATCTCTATATATATATGAAAAACAACCATTGAATTGTTTAAGAGTCATTCAACAAACTGAGCAAGAGATATAGTTTTCCTACAGCTGAGGTTGTAATTTGCATAATGGTGATCGATGTAACAACCGTATGTACATTTTCGACACTGATTTTATTTTCTTTCTGCCCTCACGCAACTCTCATATCTTGTGGCATAATAGCTAAAAATTTCCAAACTTAAAGTTGATTTCAAAACCTTTTTCTACCTGGCAGGGAATAATTAGATTAGCGTTTGTTTACACAATATATGTCTTTGCTCGCTCAGGACACAAACATTTGTGGTATTTTCAAAAGGAAGCGTTCCGATCCAAAGCCTCAAATTTTACTCAGGTATTGTATAATGACATTTTATTAAAAATTTAAAAAAATATGTACCAGGTATACTTTTATCGCGTTAAATTTTACCTATTTTTCGCCCCATGTACAGCACTTTTTGAGGGTGTTGCTTAAGGGACAAAAAAAAAAATCACAATATAGCTGTGTACGCAAAAATTAACATAACACAAATGAATGGGAAGACTTTTTCTTAAAACGTGTGAAGTTTGGTGTTAACTGAATTCATTTTAAGGCTTCAACGGAGCTTGGGTTTTGCAGTGAATTTTGGACAATTTGCCAGGCGGAAAACCGCACTTAAACCGCGTTTTCAAATTTTCGCAAATTTCTGAAAAATTAACACTCGTCGGAACTTTTAAACTTGATTTTTTAAAACAGTTTACCAAAAGGTATCGTTGGGCAAAATATGAGAAATTCACCAAAATGGTCGCTGACGGACGATTCTCGATCCTTACAGGCAGCCATTCTTAATTGTTTTTATACATTTAGTACTACCGTTGTTTGCCCTTCAAAAATACTTAAACAAGTCATATTTACATTGAGCAGCATCTAGACTGCATCGGCTCCATTCAGCTAAAGAGTGACATCATCCCTAATTAGAACAAATGGTGCTCAGAACTTTACTTCCCTGAGCCTTTCGGACTCTTTCATACATTTCATGGCTTAGTGAAGACACTCACTGACCCTCCTTCCTTTAACTAGTTCTTCATAGAAATGTTTCATGAGCTGGAAAGTGACCTCGTCATCAATCGACGACATGGATATCAAAACAGAACGGGACCCAGCGCCTAAATTTCCGAATGCTCGAGCAATGCCAACTACCCCCTCGACCTTTTTTTCCCCACGAGCGCTATGACAGCAACTCAATACAATCAATCTCGCCTGCAGTTCAGCTTCCAACACATCCGCTATCGTCAACAAATAGTCTTTTTCATCAGGATGATGGGATTCCCGAACAGGGTTTGGTGCCTAGGCAATTTCTCCTGTTTCCATTTTTCCATGTGCAGCGATGTGCACTAAAGCCACCGTGGATATTCGCTGCAAAACTTCACATTTAGTGGCGTTTTCTCCGTTGAGGGGAGCCGTTTCAAGGATTCTGCCAATCATCTCTACTTCTTTCTTTGCATATGGCAGCTCACACAACTTTCTTCTTTCATAAAGAACTTCTTCTATGCATTGAATCACCCACTAGCATTGCGCCGGTCTTGTTATGAAAGTCAGCTGGACAATTAGTAAGTAATTTCAAAGTAGTCAAAGAAGGAATGGCTCTGATCCTTAGCGACTCATACAGGTGCTCCTGCTTTGGGTTCATCAATGCTGCATAAGGTACCAAAAAAAGTGGACCTTCGGGAACGATTATGAGGTCATTTCCATGAACCAGGTCAGTGACAGGAGCAATGATGAAGTCATAAAAGCTCCTTAGGCTTCCTTTCGGCAAATCACGCCAAGAATCACTGAAAGGGGCCCTTTCAGTCGACCATTCCACGCCACGCGCCTCATCAAGCGAAAGATTTTCGATTTTAACGCCCGAGCGTACACCAATTTCTTTCAAGGCATTTTGGTTTAAAGTCAAAATGAAAGTTCTGGCGTCTTTTTCTGATTCATAGTCACCAATCTCTTTTCTTCTCAAGGCGACCTCTTCATCCTTCCTTATAACCCAGAAATAATTTCTTGTTTACTGAGGGCTATAAGAACTGTTGTTGATGGAATGGAGCTGAGATAAGGACCAGTCGAATTTACTGAGTGAGACCAAGAGTGTACCCATTGACACCCATATTTTGCCTCAGTGAGATCTCTCAGGGCCCGCGCCCGCCCATCCTCGACAACACGCAAGGCATCCATAACTTCACCCTGTCTTAGATGTAGATGCCACAGTCTATCGTATACACTATTATACGTATTTCGGTAGCTAATTTTCCACTCGTCTTTAAACTGGAGATGAGCTCTTATTTCATTGAACTTTGACAAACTGGAACTAAGGCAATCTAGGGCTCTCGAAAAAGATCCTTGCTCTTCAAAAACGCTACCAAGATTACTCAGTGATGTCGCAATTCCAAATTTGTCCCCCACTTCTTTTGCAACTTTTAGGTGACGCTCATGATACTCGATGGCCTTATGAAAATCCCCTAAGCTAAGATAAGCAATGCCAAGATTTCCATAGGCCTGTCCTTCTCCAGCTTTTTCCCCCACTTCTTTTTGCAATTTGTACGCGACGCTCATGGTACTCGATGGCCTTATGAAAATCGCCTAAGTAACAATATGCATTACGAAGATTTCCATAGGCCACTCCTTTTCCAACTTGTCCCCCACTTCTTTTGCAACTTGTAGACGACGCTTATGGTACTCGAGGGCCTTATGAAAATCGCCTAAGCTATGATAGGCATTTCCAAGATTTCCATAGGCCCTTCCTTTTCCAGCTTTGTTTCCCACTTCTTTTGCAATTTGTGGACGACGCTCATGGTATTCGATAGCTTTATGAAAATCGCCTAGGCTATCATAGGCTAAGCCTCTGTACTGATGGAAGAAAAGGAATGGCATAAAAATTCTACCAAGTAAACTTTATGCGTATGTGCATACTCTCAACAAATATTCTTTAGCAATTTTAGTGCGTCCCGAGGATGTTCCACTTTGTGGATTTGGGAGTTTAGTCGTGATTAAAATCCTGGGAGGACGATTTCGATCAGTGTTGCCAAGCAGTTTGACTCATCCAGGAGCATTTGCTAGAAAGTACATTCCAGCTAAAGGGCAGGATTATGCATCTGCTGCTGAAAAATTAAAGAGACTTCGTTTGTTAGGTGAGTCTTGCTGTCAACAGTATTCGTTTACGCGCAATGGAAAAGTCCTGTTCATTTGGAAATTGCTAGCACTGGGCATTTATCCCCAGTTGGGTCAATATAATCACCATATTTACAGCACTTTATCAATGTGTTTTGTGTAGGAAGGAAACATGGCTGCTATTCCTGTGGAAGGCGATGGTGGACGTCTTATGTTGGGGATCATATGCCCCTAAATAAGTTGGTCAGAGGAGGACAACAGCAAAGATTTTATCCACACTGCACTCACTGCTCAAATTTACCAGGTAAAAGTTCCTAGGTTGAGACTACCAGCATCTAATTTTTCCTTACAGTATCACTGCTGAATTGAAAGCTTAGGGTCATGAGAATGTAGGAAATGATGACAAACTAAAACAGCTCTTGATTGTCATACAAATCCTCTTTGTCAAAACTGATTTACATGTAGCCTCTTTTTGCAATATTACTACATTACTCATCAAGGAGGTAGTTAGAACAGACATTCTTATCAGCTGTGGGAAGTTACTTATATTTCACATCAAATGCATTTAACTAAAATAAATGATATTTGTATAAATGAGTAGGTGTAGTAAAGCCAGTTCACCAATGATGGTAGCTTCTATCTTTCAGAAGCAGCTTTGTCATCCCTGTCAAGACTGCGACGTATCAAAACCCATGGCACATCTTTGAGGCTCTATCATTTATGGTTACCATTACCACTTCCAATGGCAGTTCTTAGGAACTACAACGATGAAAACTGTCGCTCAAAAGAGCCAGATAAATGCTCTGTTTCAAAACAGGTTAATGAAGACTCTGGTTCAAAAGAGGTCAATAAAGGCTCTGGAATTGCAGATCAAAACAAAGATGGATGTTTCCATACAATCCTTAATGTACCTAAAATGAAATAGTAATATAATAAATAAATAATAATATTTTAGAAGGTACGCGCGTCAGTCTCTTTGTTACGGGATTAAAGGGACATCTGGAGATGCACTGACGGAAGTAAAATACAAAAACACAAAGTTCCTGAAGGTCAACAAGTACTCGTACTACCCCGACCGATTTGTATTTACGTTCAAGTTGAATCAGCGATGGGTTCGTGTTACACTGCGCAGGACCATGGCTTTGTAAAGACTGCTTGCCACATTAACCAATAGAAGGTCAGCAAGGGGCTCACTCAGGAAGTTGAAGACCGATAAAAGTGAGAGGGCTGGGATGAAGTTTCTCAAGGTGGCCATCACGCAGGACTCGTCGTGTGTTCAGTTATGAAAGGTCGACTAGAAGATTTCAAGACTTGCCTAAGTGGTGGTACATAAATGATAGATCATGAATAAGACTTTATATTGCATTGTCTTAAAAGAGGTAAGCGCATGAGTTTTGCGGTGAAGAAGTCAATTTCGTGTTCGTGTTTATCCAAAGATGCCTAAGTATTAAATACCAAATCAGTGACACCAGTATACTTGTACAAAACGTTTCTCTAACAAGAATAATAAACGTGTTATTCAACAAGTTAAAAGACTAACTTATTTATTCTTATTTATTCAACAAGTTAAAAGACTAACTTGCCATCAAAGAGTTTGCCAAAATGACCTTCAATTTATACTCTAATCAAACTTTCATAACATTAAAATGTAACGAAGTGGGACTACATAGTGTCGGTGTGAGGTTTTTTATTTTTCATGTTTCGCCTTCCTCGCCGTAATTTTTAAATTTAATGGTAATTGAACTGAGTAGAGTGCAATTAGGTCTGAAATCCTAGGAGTGGGTTCAAAATCGAACGAGCGCGCAGCGCAAGCTTGCTTTAAGTCTCAAACAGGACGAAAGAAGCTTCTTTTTTATTCTGCCTTTATTTTTTGATCAAAGCTACCACACATTTTCCCCATTTTTTGTTACTTTTCCAGCCGCAGTTTACCAAGTGACCCCTTTAAATTTAAAGTGTGAAACTTACAAAAAAAAGTAAAATAAAAGAAAGCTCTTAGCGTATCAGTTTTGCAACTCTAATGTAGGCTACCTTTCTAAAACAATTCTCGACTTTCTCTCAATCTGTTGATTTCGATCTAATTCTTTGTGAAAGCTTTTTCTCCTACGCATCATCTTCTATGATGGAGACTTTGATAAACCTGATTCCAACCTTTTCATCCTTGTTACTTTTGTACACCTCTAGAGTGAGTCCCTTACTGAGCATCAGTCGGTTGTTGTAGCCGGCGGTCCTCACGAAGCCTCCGTCATGCGCAGTGTAGCATGACCCCCAGCGTTCATCCAGCTTGAGAGTGATGATAAACTGGCCGGGGTAGAAAGATTCGGAGGGTTTCGGTGTGGTCAATTCGAGACGAATAGACTTTAAGGTGGGACCAGAAGCACCTTCTATTCCGTAGCATGGAGAACTGTTAATATAATTACCTATGTCACATGTTTCAAATCCGATCATTCTGATACCATCTGATACGCCATATCGAATATCGCTGTCAGTCGACCGTAAACTGATGTCATGTGCGACCGTGATCTCAACAGTCAGCGGTATTGAATCTTTAAGCACACCAGCAGGAATCATAGGAACCTTAAGGAGAGCGGGGTTCGCGGTAGAGCTTGCGTTGAATGTGAGCTGTGCAGCAGTCAGCGAGCGCGAGCTGTCAATGTAGGACGCATGCACCTCCAGCCAAGATGGAGTCATGGTTTGATGAAAGATAACTTTTTGCTGTAAAGAAGGAACATTGACAAGTTAACTTAAAAGTTGTTGAGCAGCTTATATCAATTAAAAAAATACCAATGAAATATGAATGAAGATGTTGCATAATTTGGTCTTAACTTCTTTTGTTTGGGTAAGCTTGGAAAACTGGACCATTTACATTGAGTGTTTCGTTTAGTAAATAGGTGTTGCCTTTGATGACAGATATATTTTTATTAACAGAACTCGTGATTAACATTAATTCCTTACAATTATTTGAAAGTGTCAGCTTGTCGTGTTTTAAACCAGTTTTTTCAGAAGAATCAGTAAGAGAGAGAAATCGGTTTTTATATTTGTTCGCTTACTCGAAATGGCTCTTGCCTGAAGTGAGAAACCTGTTTTTACGACCCGCCACAGAAGTAAATTTCTTATCATGTTTTTCTTGAATTTTGCTACGAGATTAAGACTTAATTTGTACTTTACTGATTTCCAATTACAAGCTAGCCTCCCGGTTAGCTCAATGGATAGAGCGCTGGACTGCTGTGCGGGAGGTCGAGGGTTCAAGCCCCGACCGGACCAACACTCAAGCTAGGTCGTAAAAATAATTGAGAAGATAATAATAATAATTGAGAAGATAATAATCATACTTGAGAAGATAATAATAATAATAATAATAATAATAATAATAATAATAATAATATAGTGTTTCTGACCGCTTGTAGCTTAAGGCTGAATTACGGGTGCAGTTTAAGGTTGAGAAAAGACGTCAACATATCAGGCGCCTCTGGCAGCCACTTCAGTCCATCGATCTCACCTTCCCACCCATCCCACCCAGGGGAGGACATCCATCACACAGTAATCTCTTGTGTGGGAAATTAACGTCTCCTACCCCAACCCTGCAGGAGACGGGACCTATCCGAGAAGACTAGAATATTTAACCATTTTTCGATGTTATAGAAAGGCAGCAAATTCTTCTCAATTATTTTAAGACCCTGAGTGTTGGTCCGGCCAAGGCTCGAACCCTCGACCTCCCGCACAGCAGTCCAGCGCTTTATCCATTGAGCTCTATCCATTGAGCTAACCTTTCTATAACATCAAGAAATGGTTAGATATTCTAGTCATCTCGGATAGGGACGAATAAATGGAGGTCCCGTCTCCTACAGGGTTAGGGGCGGGAGACGTTAATTTCCCGCGGACGAGATTGCTGTGTGATGGATGTCCTCCCCTGGGGTGGGATGGGTGGGATTTATTGGGTGGACTACTCGCATGGATCGCATATGTTCCGTTCTAGTCCTACCCTATTGCGATAATGCAGTGAAAAAAAAAATGTATTTCTCTTCGATCGAATAATTATTAAAGCTTGGATAATATTATACGGTTTGTTGTGGTCGTCTGAGCTGACCAGTTCCGAGTAAGGAAACATCGAGTAGAAGCTTACTGGTAGGAGTTTTGGGAAAAATGTTATCAGAAGGCAAACAAGGTTTTTGTCTTCATTTGTTTTTCGTTTGGCCTTTCTTTAACGTGTTAGTTTCCAACAAGTACGAATTTAAGTGCGCTCTGACGAAGGGCGGCCACCTAACATTATCAACTCAGTTAATAAAACCAAACTGTCATTTTGTGCCATGGCACTAGTACTCAAAAAACATCAGATGATAATGGCAAAGGTTGTCTCTCGAAAAGTAGCTTCGAGTCTGTGAACTCGATCCAGTTTTCCTGGCTCGTCTTTGAGAATCCACGTAACTTACTTGTGACTTGCAGGGGTCCGTTTTACACGCTGATTGGAAACAACATGAAGGAGTGACCTAAGAAAGCGGAAAATTAAATATACTACTATGAGAAACTGAAACTCTGAATCTTTATTCGCCTGGCCAAGAAAAACAAATATTCTAAGGGTTGATGGCGCTCAGTTTTCAGAGATATCAATAACGTATGTTGAATATTCAAGACATCAAAAATTGCTTGGAAATTCTTAAGGGGAAGTAGCCATCACGAATGTCGAGTTAACCGAAATATGGCCCAACTACCACGCACTGAACCAGCAGCTCCAAACAAACCAAAAAATTACAACAGCTCTGCTAAACTGCGATGAATAAAACTCGCATCAAAGAGATGTTATTTGAGCGTACTTATTCAACATTTTGCGTTTAGTCAGGCGTTGTAGACATATTTTTTAATTGTCTCGCCCAATTTGTCTGCTTTTTCAGTTCTGACTAATTTCGCCGATGTTTACATCGGAAACGTATTGAAAATCTGTACAAAAATAAGTCACTTACTGGGCAGAGAAATACCGCCAAATAGACGACTGCTAGGCCTGTGTTTGAAAAAGTGGAAAAGAACTTCATGCCTCTTCTCTGCAGAATGATTTGTCAAACTTCAAAAGTACAGTAGCGATACTTTGAGATATCAGCGTTAAAATGACGCATCAACTCACTGCCTTGTTAATTTATTGTAATTTGGAGCACGAACTTTCACGAGTTAGGACATTGTTTACACTTATCTCAAGTTCAAGGAGAGCTATTACTTTTTACATTAGACATAACTACTCTGGTTAGAAATCATGATTTCAGAATAAAGCTGGTGTGTTTAATTTCTTACTGATGCACTAGTTTTATTCTTCGAAACATTCTTTCGAATCACGGTCGCAGTCAGTCTGTTGTGACAAGGAAGTCCATAGAAGTTCGCGAAAAATGTAATTTCGCGACGTCGCTAGGAAAACGAATCTATAATGAAGAAAAAAAAGTCCAAAAATTCAACGGGTAAAACAAACAGAAGGAAAAGTCGGCAAGGCATTGATCAAAGCTGGGAAAAAAGAAAAATCTTCTTTCAATTTCTGTAGCCGACACTTTATTTTACATTTTAGTCAAGATGAATTATCTCTTTTTGGTAGTTTCATAAAGACCTTTATTTGGCAATGTTTTTCGAAATGTGACAGAAATTATTTTCTATTGTGCGGTGCAACAGGCAATGTAAACAAAATCTGCATATTAAGGCCGCGAAGAACGTGACACTCCGGCTGGAGGCCTTTCGGATTATGTCACTTATTGCTATTCGGTGCCAATACCGCTTTTCCATTCGTATCTCGCGTTCTTTTGAATATTTTATAATTTTCTTTACGACAAATTATTATGAGCAAAATTGCTTTCTTTAACCAAAAAGTTCCCCTAAAACAAGTGATTAAAGCGGCCCTCACCCCCTCCCCACCACTGTATAATCGTCTGATCTCACCTTTTACCGCGTCATAGTCGCATGTTATCCAAGTGCTTTTCATGTGTCACCCTCCATGCCGTGATTTATATCAACAATAACCTACGAACGAACCGAATAAGATTGAGGAACGCCACCAGTATCGTGACCTCGCCTTCAATGAGGCGACTCAAGGGCATATCTGTCTATTAAAGCACTGACGGAAAGAAAGGCGCAGATTTGATCTTCTGCGGAGAACTCCACTCTCCTACTCGGTCTCATGCAAATATGTTTCACCACAAATGGACGTTATATTTAATTTACCATGAGCAATCAATTGGTTAAGCTCATGTGCATTTCTTTTGCTCCTTTTTTGTTTGTGTGTTTGTTTGTTTTTTTCTGTCCATTATAATGTCCATTTACAAATATAAATATTCATTTTCTATACAATTCTCTTCTCTTCTTTTTTTCCTCTCTTGTGCCCGCCTCGAATAGCCCAAGCTACTTGCGGACCCAAGCATTGTAATTAACTTATTAGCTTAAATAAATAACATTTGTTGTTGTTGTTATTGTTGTTGTTGTTGAATTTGATTATGTAATCGTGACATTCGCCTGCTTAGAATCCTCACGTGACCTTGATATAGTAAATCGAATTTCCCAACTGTCACGGGATCATTATTTGAGGTCTTTACCTTTCTGTATAGTTGGATTCCTTAGACCTCTATGGTTATTCAGAGGGTAAATTTGAATCATGTGTTTATCTTTATTAAATCGTTGTCAGTTTCATCAAACCGGCAATTTTTCCCAAAATAAGGAGCCTGTTTCAGACTCAGAGTGAATGGATCAGGTGACAAGCAAAGGACCAGGCGAGTGATAACCGCTGGTCACGATTCCCTGGTCGCTGCCGTTTCTCGCGCGGTTGCCTTTTGATTTTTTATTTCCGCCAACTGAGGGTTTCACAAAGAAAAAGGCTACAATCAGCCCCCACCCCACCCCCACACTCAATGCGCGCCGTCGGCCCTAGAGTGAAGAATGCAACAATTTCTTCTGATTCAAATCCTTAAAATTCCACAACACAAATGTACGGTTATCTGCCATTTATAACCTCAGAGCTTAAACAACTTTGCAAGGGGTTTTAGGAGGGCTTATAAACAGAAGGGTCCATATCAGGCTCAGTTCTATATCGACCATATTTGAGGGAGCTTATTACCGAAAAAAACAAAACAAAACAAAAAACAAACCACCGCAGTTCTGTTTAAAATACGTTTCAAATTTTAGGCTGGTTTTAAATTATACTTTAAAACCTCTTGACAAATCGAATTTTATTCTAGTAAATTTGGAACAGAATCAACGGGAACAAAACTTAAGCACATAACAAAACAGAAGTTCATCTGTTATCAAAATTTTCATTTGTAATTTACTGCAGCTAAGCCTTAATCCTGCTTCAATATCAGAAAAACAAGAAATGCTAGGAGGAGTGAGGTGGAGGGGGGGGAGCCCTATATGCAGGAGATCATTTGATCGATGTGTTTTTGGTATTTACAGAGCTTATTGAGTGAGGTTCGGCTTCCTGTGATGGGCTTGGGTGTAAGTGGTGTTTTGCATTTCTCTCTGTTACAAGAACTAACTGTGGTAAAATGACTTATGGGTATTTAGAGTTTATTTTAAGAACTTTCCAATAGCTCAGCAAAGAGAGCTAAAATAAGAAATAGCAAATAACTATCAGTTTCAAACAGTGGAACTACCACTTGAACATTTCAGTGAGACAGAGATATCAAAATTTGAGAATTTCAGATGACAACCAAGTGACATGAGGAGAATGTGCAGGTTCATAATAAGCCACCAAAAGGCTAAGATGAAACTTGACTTTTTCACAATCAAATGTTCAGTGTTCTTTTCAATGACTGATCTTTCTGTGCTAAGAAGTCCTACATGGGGTCAACTGCCCAGCATATTGGTAAACAAAATCTCAATTTTTCGATGGAAGTGCATTGTACACAGCAAATGACATCACCATGCCTAAGGTGCCAGAAAATAAAAAAAAAACACATTTTCTTCCATAATTGATGATAAAAGTACAAAAACTTGCTCAAATATACCTCTAGCATTGATTTCAGGAGATAAATATGGACTAAATAAACTTGAAAGCTTTCCTTAGTTTTATTTAATTAGTTCTGCTTTAATTGAGGGAAGTTTAATATGCATGGAAGACCATACAAACAGGCCATTGGGACTCACAAAAGGGCAAGTTGCCTTATCCCCAATGGTCCTGTTGGGAGAGCAGGCTCTGGGGACAAGATTGAGTAAAGGGTGACCATGACTGCTTAATAGAGGAGAAAATTACAGTGTTTAAGTAAAGAGAATTTTGGAACTTTGACAACTGATCACTTAATAAAGGCTGACCACTTAAAAAGGTGCAGCTTATGACAGATGTGACGGCATTGTACTCAGGATGAGCAGTGCTCAAAATATTTCATATTTAACAGAATTTGCTTCTATACATTGTCAATTATATATTTTAGCTTTTCCAAGTACCTTAGAAAAAAAATTGACATTAATGATGAACTACCGGTAATGTTGTTGACAGGGATTTCCATTACATTCTTGCTCAGTTCAAATTTGCACAGGCCTCAGTTAATCCTTACAACATCTTTTATCCTGGACTGTGTTCTGTCTCTAAAATTTCCTGCAACAGGTGCAGTAGTTCTCTGTTTTCAACCCTCTTTGGGTTTTCTTTGCCTACAACAAAAAGACAATTATACAAGAGAAAAATTTCAGAAAGAGTAAAAATTAAAATGATATACCTGACTTGTATAACTACTTGTTAGAAATCCCAGCTATTTTACTAAAATCCTCTCAGGCCAGGCAGACCCAAGGTTTTCTATCATTTGGACATTAACTTTCTTTTATCCTTAAGCCCTTGTGAACTGAATTCCAGAAAACTGGGAATTCCTAGGAATTCTCAAAAATTCCCAATATGGAAATAAGCTCTGATTTGAAAAGCTTGGAATTACTGGGAATTTCTGGGAAAGGAAGGTTTCAGTTTTGTGAGGACTTGGAATTCCTAGGAATTCCAAGGAATTCTCAAACATTCCTAACTATGCAAATAAGCTCTGATTTAAAAAGCTTGGAATTACTGGAAATTTCTGGGAAAGGAATGTTCCAGTTTTGTGAGGACTTGGAATTCTTAGGAATTGCTAGGAATTCTCAGCTATACAAACTACCTTTAAGTTAACAAGGGTGGAATTCTTGGGAATTTCTGGGTATTGAATTTGAGTCAAATTAAAGAACCCTGAAATCCAAATAATTCCAAGAACTTCTTAATACCTTGAATGTGAAGGTTTTAAGATAAGGAGCAATTTTAGAGGCTTGAAACTTTGGTTCAATAAAAGATGTGCTAAACAAAATGTACCAAGAGATGTATATACCTGAACGTGTTTATCATGGAATTTATTATTTAAACTGTTTTAGTAAATCCTAACATTAACATGCATTTTTTCTTAGAGCAGCAGTCAATTATATTAAGTACAAATTGTCAATTCAAATTCAATGCACTCATACCACAGATTTGCTTTCTAACCTCAAACGCCTCTTGGATTCCATAATCATAGAAGTTTTTATTGTGATACAAAATGACTCATGTCCGCAAATGTGCCAAAATCATAAAACATAAACATAATCATAAGCAGGGTTCAATGCTTCGGAATGCGCACATTCGTTTGTAGGCAAGAATTCTAACATACTCTAATCGCTTCCTTCTCTTGTACAAATGATTCTTCGTTATGAGACGCACTTGACTGTTGGCACCGCTTTAGCTCAGTGGAAGCGTCCAAGACTTAAAGGAATCGAGATGGCTGCGTTGGACGGTGTCGCTGAACGCTTGTTATGGTCCAACTTCGTTGATTTGGGTATTGCGACACTATGATCACCCAGGTATCTCTTATATTTCCTAGGGTTGTATCCATCGCTGACTCTTTTAAGAGCCAGCGATCGATACAACCTTAGAAATAAAAGAGCTACCTAGGTAATCATAGACCACAATCGGGCAAGCCAGCGGATTCTCTTTATAAGCCAATAACAATTTGCAAAATGTCCTGTTGATCACGCCCGTAGTCGTAGACAAAGAAACCTTCATTTGGCGCTCATCTTTGAATGTACTTTTCATCCGTTGATCGCTCGTTAAGTTATTTCTTTTCTCGACTGTTTTGCTAATACGACATCTCTAAAGATGGGTTTTACCGTTGTTCAATAGGAAAACGAGAATAGCATGAGTGTTGTTAAATTGATGAAAAGCAAGTTGTCTGCGCCGTGAAGTTAATAGAAGGGACAACAGTTATCGACTGGTCGGTACAAGGGTCGAGCGAACATTAATTTTATAAAGCAAATGATTCTGAAAGTTTGTGGTGAGTGCAAATTGCGATATTTGGTACGTGGTCAAAACTGAGAATCGAATCGGTCACTTGCATGGCACAGTTTCTTAAGCTTACGCTTTACAATAAATCTATCAGTGAGCTAAAGGTTTCAGGATTATTTGAGTCGCGGTTAGCAAGCTGCGAGCCCAGCAGAAAAAGACATTTACTGCTGCTTAGTCTGCAGTTTGGGATAACTTCATTGCAATTAATTATTACAGTTACAACAAGAATTTTATTTAAAAATCAATTATTTAACTGCAATTAAGCCTTTCACCCCCAAGAGTGTTCAGTGAAAATTGAGAAGAAATCTCTCAATTTCAACTTGTAGAATCAACAAAAACAAACAGCAGAGCATGAAGATGCTGCTTGACAGCTTACAATTGAATTTTAACACACAAGAGTTTTATCCAAAGAAGTTACAACCACATTAAATTAAGTCAAAGCCTGACTCAGGGAGGAATGGATAAAATATCATTTGTATCATCATCCCAAATTAAATGACTCCTCAAAACCATTTTTTGACAGATAGTATCTATTGCAATAAGAATAACCCAAGTCATTGCATTTCATGAAGAAGAATCAGATTTTATTCACAATTTGTGTCAAACCAAATTTAATAATTCGCTTGAACTATTTTAAATGAATAGCTGTAATTGAGGACAATTTTTACGAAGTTTTCAAGAAAAGAAAAAGAAAGTTCATCCTAATATTACTACATGTTGATGTTAATAGACAATAGCAAATTTCTAACTGCTACCCAGTTAGCTCAATGGATACTGCACTGGACTGTTGTGCGGGAGGTCGAGGGTTCAAGTCCCAGCAGGACCAACACTCAGGGTCTTAAAATAACTGAGGAGAATTTGCTACCTTTCTATAACATCGAGAAATGGTTAGGTATTCTAGTCTTCTCGGATAGGGTGGGACTAGGGCGCACTTAATTTGGAGCCTAGCTCTGTTGTGCGACCCTCACCGCACTCTGGTGAAAGTGATTAAATAAATAAGACGTTAATTTCCCTCACACGAGATTACTGTGTGGTGGATGTCCTCCCCTGGGTTGGGATGGGCGGGTTAACTGGGCCCACAATAATTGGCACAAGCTGTTGCGGGGTCCCTGCCAGGTAGAGAAGCTAATACCCTAAAAAATTAAAATGTAAACCTGAGTTGAGCGTGTAAATAAATTCCATTGACTACTTGAATTTTTAGTTAGGAGTTAATGCATGTAGTTATTTGATATTAGTTACCTTGAAGTTTTCCTAAAATTCCCAGTAATTCTTAAACATCCCTAGAAATTACTAAAAATTCCAAGGAATTTCCAGCAAGTTTTAATATTCACAGTATTTCAGGGAAGTAATTTAGGTGCTCTGAGTTGAAATTCCTAAGAATTCCTAGAAATTCCCAAGAATTCCTAGGAATTCCCAGGAATTCCTAGGAATTCCAAGTCCTGTTGGCTATAGACAAGGAATTTCTAGGTTTTTTAGGGAATTCCTAGGAATTACGCACCCTCACCAAGCAAGATTAGAAAACCTTGGAATTCCTAGGAAATCCTAGGAATTCCATGTTCCAATTACCGTGAAAATTCACACCTTTGTTCCTAGGAATTCCTAGGAATTCCTACCTTTAATTCACAAGTAAGCCATTAGATGCCCCTGCTGAGTCTTGTGTCAGACAAGGGACAATTGATATCAAAGTGGAAAACCGCAACAACGAAACAAATGTGGAGAATTTGTCATGGCTGGCCACAGTTCGTAGTGTTGCCCATTGTATCAGTAAAAGATGAAATAGATGATGATTCACAAACCAAGCTGCCCTACCTCCATCCACCAGTTTTTATCGTTGGCACCCATGCTGACAAGCCAGTTGATGACATTGCAGAAATGAAAAGCAAATTCAGGAGAGAATTTCTGGCAAGGAATATGAGAAGCATGTGGTGCGACATCTCCACTGCATTGACAACACAAATTCATTGTCCAAACAACAAGGTACTCAATTGATTGACAATAAGAGATTGGCAATTAAGAATCAACATTTACATAGGCCAGGAATCTTTTGTGAGTGTACCTTAACTGATAAGCAATTATCTTCTCTGTGCTATCTACCTGTTGGTGTGCCAGCAAACTTTGGACTTAAGCCAAATTAATTCACAGTTCTATTACATGTATGTAGTTAATGTTTTCTGCTCAATATCTTTGTCAGAAATTTGAACCATTTAGGCGGACACTTCTGGTTTTCTTGCGGCTATAATTTTTTTTTCTTTTTACCTTTTAACCTTAAATCAAAATTCCCTCAACTTTTTCTTTATTGAATTTCCTATTACTTTTCTGCTCGATATTGTAATTATTTGATATGTTATGAGGATAATTTCTGTATTTGTCACTCATGGGAGCCAAAGGGTCAAAAGGGGGAGTGAACAAACTAGTGAAAAACTTAAATTTTAGAGTGAAATGCTAGTTAACTTGCTGTATCATAGTTTTACAGTAAACTAAAATGAAAAACATTTAAAGCTTCACTTTATTTTGGTATGTACCCCTAAAAGATTGATTTAAACTGGAAAGGCAAAAGTTAAGGCAAAAAGGAACTAGATTCTGGTGGAATAGATGCAGCTGGTTCTCTGTAAGAAATGACTTATTGTAATCAAAATGTATTAACCCATGGTGCTGATGAAGCTAAACAGGCATGCACATTTAGCTTGAGCAAAATTTCCCTGCAAAATTATTTCAGAAGATAAATATACAATCAGACTACACCAAAGAGAGCTTCGCTCCCCTGCCCCCTCCAACATGACAAAAAATTTCTCTTTCGAATAACTTTTACTGTTTGTGCAATTAGCAGTAAAGGAAACTAAGATCAGCAGCTGACTTGCATATAAATGATGTGAAACCTAATAACTGGGTTAAACATTACAAGCATGTACATTATTATTTACCCAATTGGGATTTTCTCTCCCATGTAGGGCTCCTTTCTTAAAACTTCCATGATTCTGTTTTGTAGTGAATGAATTTCATCACTACATCTGTTATCAGCATACGCCTTATTCATAAATGGCGGACGCGCGGTTAAAACCTGAGCCGAGTTCACCAAAACGAGGCTTAGGAGGCATCGCAAGAAACATGGCGTCGAGGTCAAACATTTACTGTTGAGTACCATTGTGCACACGAAGAGGGGGTGTTGGATCAAAAGGAGAACAAATTGAATTATTTAAGTTTCCAGACGAAGAGGAAATGAAGAAACGTTGGATACATACTATACGTAGAGATTTTGGTAGATTTTTTCGCATCTCCGAGGCATCAAAAGTGTGTTCGTTACATTTCAAGCTTAGACTAGGTTTACACTAGAGGAGAGTTTTCCGGATTCGTAAATGTTTCCGGATTCATCAATTTTGGAGCATTCGGATTCGTAGGCGTTTACACTGAAAGGATATTCGGATTCCTGACCGTTTACACACAACGACAACTCCGGGAACATTCGAAATGGAATGGTTACCAAGCCCAGTGTTGTTTCGTCGTTCGATCGCAAAGTGAAAATGCCTCCCCCAAAAAAGGCTAGAGTAGATCCAGATGCCACTGAGGCAAATTTGAGTTGGACAGATGCCAAGCAGTCTACGTCGTCGGCGATTAAGTGTGGCTGACGTTAAACTTCCTTGCAATAATAATTTGCGCTTCTTCAGAAATACTGCGGTACACATGATAAAATTTATCGCCTGAACCTACAACAAGACTAGGCAACCGGAGACCGCCAGAAATGTTAGCACCAGATCCATTTTGGTTTCACCGCAAACTCAAAAGATTGCAGGTGGAAATAGTATCCAGATTCGAGAAAAAAAGCGGTTACACGACAAAACTTTCCGGATTCAAAAGTTATCGGATTCAAAGTTCCCACTTTAAATTCCGGATTCAAAATCTCCGGAGACACGGCCAAACCGGGAAGTTTTTATTTCGGATTCGTCCACTTTCGTGTAAACGGCAGAGTGAATCCGGTACTAAAACGTTTCGGATTCATCATGAATTCGGAACAATTTCCTCTAGTGTAAACCTAGTCTTAGTTACATATCAAAGGGTCTTGGTGGACGAACGTCTCTGAAGACAAATGCAGTTCCGTCGATATTTGCTTGGAAACAAATTTCACTACGAAAGTGACCGCCCCCTACCGAGAGGTCTTATCTACGACAGCGAAAAGAGAAGAGATCTGTCCCAGAAAAAGAGTCTTTTTCAGTGTGTTCGGAGCCTGGCAAAACACCTGAAACCGCAAACGATATTCTTGAAACAAGTACTGACGAAACTGTAAGGAGCCGCCAGTACCAGTCGTAATAAAATGCCTTCCACTGAAAAAGATCTTAATGGGACCCTCAAAAAATTAAGGCCACTTGAAAAAAAATGCGCAAATCTTGAACATATGTTACAGAATTGGAAGACAAAAATAAAGCACTTCAGTCAAACGTCTTCTCACTTAGTCGGTTTACCTCTGATGAGGCAATGTTGTTTTATACAGGCTTTCCTAACTACAAAGCATTCTTGGCATCCTTTGAATATTTAGATCCGGGAGATAGTGGAGAAAATGTCAGGTACTGGTTATCAGGTGAAAATGAGAGACCCTCAGAAACACTATGTCTCCACCACAGTTAGGTGTAAAGAGAGGTAGACCAGGAAAAATCAAACCACAAGAAGAATATTTTCTCACTTCGTTTCGCTTAAGACAGGGATTTTCAGAAACCCACCTTTCCCACCTGTTTAATGTTTCTCAGACAACTGCTAGTAGAATTGTTATTAGTTGGATCAATTTTATGTGTCTTCGATTTGGAGTGCTTAACATTTGGCCATCAAGAGAAGCTGTCAATAGAAAAATGCCTGAAGACTTCAGGAAGTCATATCCAAGTACAAGAGTTATTATTGATCGTACAGAAGTGAAGTGTGCAATGCCTAGTAGCTTGTTGCTGAATAGTGAGTTGTTCAGTGCCTACAAGAATCATACTACACTAAAGGGGCTTCTGGGAATTTCTCCATCTGGTGCTATCACTTACATAAGCCAACTGTATACAGGAAGTATATCAGACAGAGAAACTGTAGAAAGGTCAGGCATGCTTGACCTGCCATTCAATGAAGGAGATTCCATGATGGCAGATAAAGGTTTTATTATAAGTGACATCTTACCTTAAGGTGTTTCTTTGAATATTCCACCATTCTTGGGAACATCCACACAAATGCCCCTGGAGGATGTTGTGAGAACTCAGGAGATTGCACGATTGAGGATCCATGTCGAACGTGCAATTAATAAAATTAAAATTTTTCATATATGGGATAGCGTTGTCTCACTGAATGTCTTTGGCAGTGCAATTCAAATGTGGTCTGTTTGTGCATTTCTTTGCAACAATCAAGACCCAATTTTAACAAGCTGACACAATAGAAAGCTTTAGACAACTGATTTGTAATTTTTATCTTGTTAAATGTTTTGGCTAAAGAAGGGTGTGTTGTAGTAATGTTAACTATCTAGGTCTTGGAGCTTTTTATTTTCTTTCAATGAAATACACATCACTGAAATGATTATGATACCTGTAAAGGAGTGGCCAAAAATTACAGGGGGAGGACCTGAACACATGACCTGACCCCTTACCTTTGGAATAAAAAAACTGACTGACCCCAAACTAGAGGTCAGAAATTAGATTACCTCCCCCTCTGCATGGGAAAAGAAGATGACCCAGCCCTTATGTGTAGTGAAAAATTACACAGCCCACACCTTTTTGAAGGATCGAAAAAGTAATGACCCACTCAAGTATGCCTTTTGACCAGCCCTGTAAAAGTGGAAACTAATGAGTGGTTTGTGATTTTGATACAGACCTACAATTTTACAGTCTTTGTGAGCTACAAATCTATTGGATTTACCCCTTAGGATATTTATCAAATCATTCTGAGATTTTAGGCATTAAATGTTTGATTATGATGCTGCTGTAGAATGTCAAACCACCACAGCTTTTGTACATGATGGTGCAAATTCAGCAACAGCATACTTAATGAAATTTGTAAAATGATATTGCCAAAGCTTCTCCTGAAGCTCAACCCAGTAACCTCTGTCAAAGGCAATTCTTTCAATTGACATTCCTCTTTTAGTGTAAACAACAAAATCGCACCAGTACAGCCCATTTGACACTGAACTTGGGCATAGTAATCCTCTCACAAAAGAACTTAGGGTCTGAGCAGGCATCTAGGGGACTCACTTGAAACTTTGTTTCCGGGCACTAGACTTCAAGTAGTCCAAAGGGATCTTCCCAACTGGGGTCTATTACCTTTCCATCCGTAGAACATTCCAGTATCAGAGAATTAGTGCATACAACAAATCCACTTTTGAAAACATGTACTGGTGTTGTTTGACTGTGCATGTATTTGTGATACCTGTCAATTGCTACTGGCTCATATTTAATCCCATGAGCTGTGTCTAGAGTGGAATGTCTTTCGGCACATGATTTCTTGAGCAAATTTATCATGACTGCTTTGTCTGTGGGATATCAGATGAAACTGAGATGCTGTAAAACGGTATTTTCGCTCAGTTTTCGAATTCGAGTGTAATTTACTCAGAAATCGAAACCAAATTCTATTTAACTCGCTCAACATAAGACGTTCAGATTACTACTTATGTTTGGCTATCGATCGTTACATTTAAACATACCATTTTAGTAGCCGAGCCTTTGTTTTCAGCCCTTTGCATTTATCTCCCCTACATTTTAGCCAAAACCTCAGGGCATCGTTGTTGAGCTCTCCTGGGTTTCTTCCCTCTAAAGACACTCCAGGAATATCGTCTTGACTCAAATTAACTGCAAAACTCTCCGTCATATTTATAACAGAACATTCGCCAAGGTCAAACTACGTTACATCAACGGATCCTCAATTAAACTACGCCATTTTTATTAAACTACAATGGAAACAGCCAATAATTCCACAACCCTTCACACAAGCTAAGTATCAATAGATGGAGCGATGCTTCCTTAGCCTCGTTTTGGTGAACTCGGCTCAGGTCTTAACCACGCGTCCGCCATTTATGAATAAGGCGTATAAATATCATTATCTTAAAAATAAAAATTGCAAATAAATAGTTCTCATCAAAAACAGGCAAGTCTGATAACACTACTCCTGATCATGAAGACTAAAATTTATGTTTTTTAAGAGAATGTACCCAGTGTTCTTCAGATCATTTCAAGTAGCCAGCCATAAAAAAGGATAGCCATGGGGAGACAAGTCATTTCTTATTGTTCTTTGAAATAATTGTCATCAAACACTTTGAATACATGCTGATTGTATTTTCATCATGAAAATCTGCACTACAAGCAAACAAAGATGGTGGATCCTGTTACAATTCACCTGCTTTGATGTCTAACCTTAATCAGAAGATATGACCTAGCTACTTTATACAAAGCTATCTCTAAATTATGTAAACTCATAAATTCTACTAATAAAAAAGTTTGCATTTGACTCAAAACTTTTCTGTTTAAAAATAGAAATGACATGATACACTAATTCCCAGTCCCCAAGCACTGCATTACAGTTGTACTGAAGGCTCAGTGGTTGATTGAACTCTTCAAGCAGCTGATAACCCTTCCACATTTTGATAAAGTGGTGACAAAATGTGTTATTTTTAATAGCCATATGATAAGAAAGAACTTGGCTAACTTGAGTAATTTGAAAGAAACCGTGACTGATTTCCTTGTTTCAAGATAATATCTGAATACAAGCTCAATGATATTTTGATCTGTCAGCTTTTTCATATTATTTGTACTTTTTATTTTGAAATATTGGCCAGGTGAAACGGAAATATTTTAATTATGACCTTGTTTACAGCCCCCTTTAGTTTCAGGGAGGTTAATTTTACAAACAATTTTGACTTAAAATGCTATGTTGTAATTTCAAAGTCTTAACCTTGTGTAAGATCAAAAGGTTTGTGATGCAAAAGTATGAAGTGTTGATTGATGGCACATTTACCAGTAACACACCTCTACTTGTTCATGTTTATAACATTTAAATTCATTGCTAGATATAAACAATTAACACAACTAAACAATTTCGAATAGTGTTCATTTATTTGAGTTACCTTGCTTTCAGTGATTCTGTATTTCAAAGTGAACTTTCAGCAATGTTCCCTTACTTAGAACTGTTGTTATCTCCAATTTTTAGGATCCTCTGTATGCCAAGTACTGGCAGGAACTTGAAGGAAGTGGCATCTTGAGTGTGGAACATCTTGATCACGTTTTCTCCCGTTTTATTGACCAAGGAATCGTCAAAGAAGATATCCTAAGCATGATGGAGTGATTTGGTTTAATTGCTAAGTTCTCTGTTTCTCCAAATAATTCAAAGTACTTTGTACCGGCTCAGTTGAAGTCATCACCTGACAAACTCTTGAAATTGAAGCCATCATCAACTGATCCAGGTCCAGTGTATCTCCTCTTCGTGCATGTCTTTTGTCCAACATGGTCTGTTCTTACAGCTTGTCTCACGATCCATTCGTTAGTGTGCTGAAACGTGGCCGTGTATGCATCAACCTACTCTGTATCAAAATGGAGCACAGTTGCAAGATAATCTTGCAACAAAAGAAACAAAGTCATCAGGTTGTGTGGCAGAACACAGCTGAACTAGCAACTGTCGTTCGTGAATTTTTTGAAACTCTACAGGCTTTGCCTTAGGAACTCACCTACCTGAGGCAACTGGAGTATGGGCTGTGTGTTGCCTGTCCATATTGTCATGCAAATGAGGGCAATGATGTGTTGTTTTTTTGTCTTTCTCTGATTCTTATTTTCTATCGCGTAATTCTCTTCATTTGAGAATCCAAGGTATTGTTAGTAAGTGTGCAGAATGTTATCATAGTGTGCCTCCATTTTTAACGATAAGTCGAACATTTGTTTTCAAGATGAAATTATTTTTATAGGTTATACTTCTCGGTCATACAATAATAACCCTTTCGCTCCCGCGATCTCATTAGCGATTCTCCTTACGGTGTGCCACACAGTTCTTATGATGTTGGTTTGGAGAATTTTGTTTTGAATCAACCTAAAATCCCCTAATTGATATTTTTCTTAAGTCTCATTAGCTGTCTGCTTGATATTGTATTGATAATGCAAGAAGAAATTCAGCCTTGGTCACTCGTGGGAGTTTAAGGGTCATGAATTTATCATTATAAATGGGTTGGAGCATACTCAAAATTTATGATGGTGTATATTTATTACCAAGTGATAGAACCTATATGACCTCTGCCTTTTTTTTGCCTAGGGGTCGAGGTGTTCAAATGTCACTGCCAAATCACAGGGTGCAGCAGCTGGAGTTAATCTAATGAAGTCTGACATGGCACTGAAGGTGACTCTCCTGGCCAGTGAATGCAGTTCATCAATGGGAGGCTTGTCCACCATAAATAGACAGCTTGCCATTCTGTTGGCCAAACATTCTCAAGTAGACGTCACCCTCCTTGTCCCGCAGTTTGCCTGTTCTGAAGAAGAGAGGAGAATGGCATCGAGACACAATGTATCCTTGAGAGAGGCACATAGACTTCTGGGCTATACCGACCCCCTTGACTGGCTGAGTGCCCCACCTAGAGATCTAGCCATTGGCATAGTGCTGGGTCATGGAGCAAAGCTTGGTAAACAAGCCCAATTTATTAGAGAATCACATCAGTGCAGGTGGATACAGGTGGTGCATACTGCACCTGAGTAACTTGGAATGCACAAAAACTATGCTATGGCCATTTGTAAAGGTGAAGAGAAGAATACAACTGAAGTGGAGTTGTGTGAGTTGACAGATGCTGTGGTAGCAGTTGGACCAAAGTTGACGAAGGCTTACTCTTCCTACCTGTGCTCATGTGAGAAGCACCAAAATATAATTCAACTGACGCCAAGCACATTCAGTGAGTTTTCCGACGTAAAACAAGCAGTAATTGACATGGAAAAGTTTAAGGTTATAACGTTTGGCCGGGGTGATCCAGAGGACTTCAGCCTGAAGGGCTACGATATCTGTGCCAGAGCAATAGTTGAACTGAGAGACAGATCTTGCCATTTGATTTTCGTGGGTGCACCTGACGGTAAACAGGATGAGGTTGCAGCAAATCTGCTCAAGAGTGGAATTGATAAAAGCCAGCTGACTGTGAGGAAGTTCGTACCGAGCAAAGAGAGATTGAAAAATTATTTTGAGAAGTTGATCTCTGCATGATGCCTTCCAGAACAGAAGGTTTTGGTTTGGCAGCAGTAGAAGCTTTGTCTGCCGGTCTTCCCATTCTTGTCAGCGGTAACTCAGGATTTGGTGAGGCATTCAGCACTGTACCATCAGGCAAATCATTTGTGGTGGAGTCTGAGGACCCCAAAGAGTGGGCAAAGGCCATTGCTCCTGTCCAAGAGAAGGAAAGTTCAGACCGACTTCATGAGAATGAACAGCTGAAGACTTCCTATGAAGAGAAGTTCAGCTGGGAGAAAGTGTGACATTCTTGTGGAGAAGATGTGGGACTTAAATTAACGTTGAGAATATTTTGAATATACTTAGTATTTTTGGGGGGCCACTCGGCTTACGGCTCTTGATAATTATTTTTGATGGAAAGGGTGAGCAACTCATAAAAAAAGGTGTTAAACCTGAGTAGTGATGTGTTTCTCTTTTTCTCTCTGTAGCTTCTAAAGGACGAGAGGCAAGTTTCAGAACTCGGGAGGTCGAAGATGTTGACGCGTCAACTGAACAAGCAAGAAATGATTCATTACTGACTCCAAGTGAGTATCAAATGTTATTAAAACACGGTAATTGACATCCCCAAAGAATTAAAGACAGGTTACAAGGAGACCAAACATTTCTCCTTTCCTGAACTCTCAACTTTAGGCCAGCTACCCTTTTTGGAAGTGGTACCTAGATAGTTGGCGTAGTGTTATTTATTTCTTTTTCGTAAATTAAGGTTTTATCTTATTTTACCCGGAAACAAACATAAATTGTCTGAAACAGAGAGACTAAGGGGGGTTTTTTTCCTCTTTCTCAAAACGAAGCAGAAGTTTAAATGCCATTCCTATCAAATCTTGTTTAGGAACTACTCCCAATACATTTGTCTTTCGACACAATTTTAAAGTAAAGTTATATTCATACGGTAGAGGAAATAAAAAATATAAATAAAATATATATAGATATATATTTTTCAGATGACGATTGTTTCGCTTCTTTAATGCAGTTAGATTTATAAGAACTTTGTCTGTACAAGGTTTTCTTGACCGAATCATCCAGGAACTTCAGCAGATGCAACGCGATGCAAGCAAAGTCAGAAACAGAACAGATCTATCATTGGGGCTAAGGGAAATTTCATCAGACAAGGGCTTCAGAATATCTAACAATCAAGGATCAGGAAATTGCACGTTCTATGCCTTGCCAGAACAACTGGAAATTGTTAAAGGAATCAAAATCCCGCCTGGTAGATTAAGACAAACCTTGGTCCAGTACCTGAGGAGTAATCCAGAACTAGTAAGTTGATGTTATTATGTCTAACAGAGTATGACGCGTGATGTTCTTTTAAGAGTATGATAAGGTTAAGTGTGTATACAGGTCAACACCACCAGGGCCGATCTTAGTGTTCACAGCGTGAAGTGACAAGGAGTAGTGCTACTACTCCTGCACGGAATGATGATCTTTCTGGGAGCTCTGATAGCCGCTTGTATCCCCTTATGGAAACAGGAAGTGATAGATTGAACTTTTTCGTTTAAGAGGCCGCACAATGATGTTTGTTACAGTTGAATTCATTTGTTACTTAATCTGGTCTCCGAAGGAGCGGACTTTTACGGTTTTAGTCATTCGAATATTTCGGTTTGAAAAATGCCCCCCTTAAACACGAGGGCGCGCTATAAGAGGAGAGGTGCCTAAGGTACCTCTAGACCAGTTGCCAATCGACCGTCGTTTGATGTAGAACTCTAAGAGTCAAGTGAGCTTGCAGTTAGTAATTGTAGTCTTAGTTTCATATCAGTATATTTCGTTTAATGTGTTACTTAGAATCATAAATCTCCCTCACAACTCCGAGCCATGACAGTTAATTCAGGCTTTAACTTCAAGGCTTTTCTCCATTTTCCTATCCATTGTCTTTGTTTGCTCATTAAACATACTAGATGACGCAGGTGGTTTTCATAAATTTCTTTTCAGTGCCAACTAACGCTTAATCGCCCAGTTAGTAGAATCAAACGATATTTGATGCAGTTCAACCTCGTTCCCAGAGACTCTCATCTTCCTGCCCCTTAGAGCGAGAGAAGGGAGACCCTGGTTTGGGCTGCTCACGTGTTCACAGAGCAAAATATTCCTTAGGGACGAGTCGTTTGTTTGCCCGATATTTGCCTCATTTCCTTTGTCATCTTCAAATCGACGCTATCGTTGTGCAGGTCGCCATGTTCTGTAGCAGCCTTCAAGTCGCTATATCTCGAAGTAGGTATTTTAAACTTAATTTAAAACCCAAACAAGTCCAGTGTTTAGAAGCGATATATTCGGGCAGATACGTTGTGGCCGTTTTACCAACGGGATACGGTAAATCGTTGGTTTTTCACCTTCACTCTTCTTCGAGAAGTTAACCAGTCAACGACCTGTACCTTCCTTGTCATTTCGTCCAGTTGTTATCGTTGTTTCGCCTTTGAACGCCCATATTAAATATCAAATAAGAAGGAGCACCGGCAGCCGTAGGTTTATATGTGATTAAAATGAATACTGACACGTCAGATTATGTAAAATAGGGAAAGCGAACAAGTACGCGTAATCGCATGCGCGTAGATGTCCTTGGCAATGCGCGATGTCCTTTTGCGTAAATACTCATCGAGCGAAGAGTATTTATGCACTGATCTTTCTGAACGTCTGCTGAATATTCTCAATTGACATCATTCGGTTCGAAGCGCTTCACGTGTAGTTTGATTTGATTGCCGACAAACTACGCTCGCCAGTGGAGTAAGTGGAGAGATTTTTCCACTTATCTGCCCCTCCCTCAGGCCGCTAAGTTTTAATTTCCTAAAATCTCAGAGAGACGTGACCAGTCTAAACCAGGGTATCTCTTCCCTCGCTCCAGGGAGGGAGAAACCGGTGAAAAAACACTAGCTAACAGACGACAAGAAACAGCAACAACACATAAGAGACACCCTAATTAATGATTGAATACATTCCGCACGCTAAGATCTTACAGGCTCTATCCGCACTAGCGACAAAACTGTTTATTTAGACAAATTTTCTGTCATCACCAACACTTTACAACGTGCGGATGGTTTGTCGCGACTCGACAAATTTTGGCCAAAGCGGATAAATTTTCAAAAGCACCGCCGACAAAATTTGTCACGAGTAAAACCTTGGCAAAATCGAGTAAATAAACAAAACCGTCATAAACTTGTCGACCATTTGTCGTAAACGCCACCATCAGTGTGGTAATTGAACTGAATTTAGTTTACCAAAAGATTGCAGTAATTATCTTTCGTTGCCAAACTCGCAGATTTTACAACTTCAAACAACTCAAGATGAATCCTGGTAATTGGAGTTTGAATCCACAGGAAAATGATAGCGGCCAGTGTCATGGGCAGATCAGGGGCTGGCTGCAACCGGGGCAAGATACAACCATGGAGTGATTTTCCAGTGGCCACTTTATCAGTCCAACAATGAAGCAGTAGATATGGCCCAAGATCCAGAAGTGCCCACTCAAAGCAAAGAGGAAAGAAAAACTAAATTGAATAAAATTGCAGTGAAATATAGTATCGGTGTTATTTTTGGCTGACTTAACAGCTTCGGCACTTTTAGAGCGGATGCAACAGAGGAGACAAAAATTTGTCAAGATAAAATTTGGCCTTTGATTTTGTGGGAACTTTTCTAGTTTTGTTTGCTAGTGCGGATAGGCCCTTAAAAACAAATTTTCAGTTTTAGATAACGTTTTTTAATCAGCCCAGCCATTCAAAAATTTGAACAAGGCCATCTTCATTGGAGTTTCCACCAATCAAGCCGGAACAATCCTCGCCACTGCAATACGAGCCTCCCCCTCCTCCGGCTTGTTTCGAAGATATACCGCTGCCTCCCCCAGAGTACCCTCCACCTCCACCTGATGCACCATTATCTTCTGATCCCCCTCCACCACCACCAAATCCTCCAACTGCTCCTGGTGCTGGTCCGCCGTTGTTTCCACTGTTCATACCTCCAGCTTGACCTCCAATCCAGCCTTGAGCACGTGATCCGCCTCTTTCCCCATGGGAGGAGCCTAATCGTGTACAGCCTTGACCAAGCCAACCCGCACCCACTCCTCCATGGTAGTTACCCCCAGCAGTGTTACATTCACCAGGCTGCCCACCAGTACCTCCATTTCGAACTTGTGATGACATTTTTCCCACACTGCTGGTGCCACTTGAACCCACCTGACCATCCACACCATTATATCCACTAGACGCACCCCCTCCTCCTCCAGCAACGAGCAACAGAACATCAGCTGTAGTATAAACAAAGCTTCCTCCCCCTCCTCCGGTGCCAGCATTGTCTTCTACGGACACTCCTAGTTGAGCTGCTGTCTTATTGGTGCTATTTCCCCCTTTCACTTCCACCGAATCTCCTCCTCTTTGTCCAATCACAATATTCAGCACAGTTCCATTATTTAACCTGAACTTTCCCTCTCTAAAGGCCCCCTTTCCCCCAAAATATGTTCCTGGGTTGTAGCCGTAGTCGTAGGAATGTGTTCCGCCCCGAGCACCCCAGGCTTTGATGAGATAGCGGGAAGTCCGAGGAGCGGTAAACTTCTGTATAATTCCAAAACGTCCTCTTCTCCCATCGGTTTTGAAATTTGAAAAACCTAGAATAAAAAACCAAAAAAGATAGAACGCCTGATGTTTGCTATGAACATGCTATCTGTGAGGTTTTAGATTAAAATGTCCCCAAAAAATTGGAAATTGGATTTCAAATGATTAAAAAACAATTTAGTCAGCTAGTCAATTTGTCTGCCCTTAAAAAACCCAAATGTCCTTACGGTAACAAATTGGTCCATCGCCAAGAAATCCGGGTTTGCAGGAACAGCGATAAGAGCCCAGGGTGTTCTGACAATCAGCATTGATTTGACAAAATGATGGGAAAGCACTGCATTCGTCAATATCTGTGAAAATTAAAACATTGGCAGTTTTTCTTTTTTTCTTAGTCTCCCATTAGGACCATTCAACGAACACCCATCCTTCCCACAAGGGAAGCCAAATCACTTTTCCTCCCTTCTCGACAAATCCTGCGACCTTTAATGTAGTTTTTTTCCAGAATTTTATTACCTTTAATTGAACAATGAACTGAGAGCTCTACACATTTATCGGTGATATGCATAATAAACTTTTGGTAGTAAGATAAAAATCGAGAATTCCAAATCGAAAGAAAACAATGCGAAAATTTCAAAATATTTGCGCCAAAATTTTGCATTTAAAAAAAGAAATTGCTAACGCTTGACAGTTTCAAATCATGTTCCTTATGAAGTAATAGGCGACAAAAGTCCAGAGAAATAGCATCTAATTAACAACGGCATTGCTTCTTGAGAACTGTACGTTTTCTGATAAAATTTCTTCCTACCTTTGCAAGTATGTCCATCTCCAGAAAAGCCGGTTCTGCAAGAGCAGCGATACGATCCCAGAGTGTTTCTGCAGTCAGCGCTCACATCACAAACGCCAATGGAGGCGTTACATTCGTCAGTATCTGTCAATGATTATCCACATCGTTTTAAGCGAAATTATACATTATTCATGAAGCACTTGTCAATTAAGTTAGTCTCTGTCAAAAAAATAACGATCACAATTGTGAAGAAATAGATGCGACATTATGTTCGCGACTTAGCTATCAAAAGGACAAAGAGATCTATTTTATCGAAAACAATTTTGGGAGTTAGTGGCACTTTAAGAAAGTAATAGTCTTTTCCAGAGGAAGAATCTTTTTTAATGCATATCCGTTTTGTTTAACTGTTCTACTCTACCTTCAGTCTTCATGTCACAGTGAGCCAAGACAGGAGTGTCAGGTTTGATGAAATTCAACCAGTATTTACCGCTGACCGCTTGTCCACCTTCACTCGACTTAATTTCCTTACATGAGTCTGCAGGCAGCTCTGGAATAGCACCGAGATGAGCTAGAAAATAGGGAAGGAAAAAAAAACATGATGTTTTTCCCTTATAGGACAGTTAGCCGAATAAAAGTGCCTAAACGCTCACCTCTCTTTATATCTCGCCTGAAGTAATATCTCTCAGAGTTGGGTACAAAATCTTCAGGCCTGGCTTCCTTCGCGCGGTTACTCAGCTCACACTTGTCTTGGGTAAATACATAGTTAAAGCTTTGGCATCTGACGTCACGGTAACACTCCAGCAAACACACATCACCGAATGCTGCTCCAGTGATTGTTTTAAAGATGTGTTCCTGAAGCATCATCCCAAAGATGGAGACTTCGCGTGTATCACTGTTGTACTGAGTGATCACTGAATGAAACAGTACCAACAGGTAGAGGAAAACTGGTGAATGAAATAACACTTGGACACCCATTGTGGGTAATCTGTCCTGCAATGAAATTATGAACTTTGACTGCATAGTGATACAAATATATGGCTGTTAACAGAAAAATAGGGAATAAAATATTGCAAAAGCATTTGTTTTTTTAGCTCTGTTTTGAGCAGTATGACATATCGCACACATGCATGACGTGTGATCAGTGACGCGCACACGACAAATTTCAAGCTTGCGTCGAAAAGACGTGCGTGGGATATGGCACGGGTCCATAAGACGCGGCACGTTCGTCAAAGGTAAAATCAAAAGATTTATGTATAGTTGTCAGAGCTTCTAAAATGCAAATACGGAGAGGCAGAAACATTTTTTGCTTGGTACAGCGAACGGTGCCTAAAAGAAGCAGACATTTTAAGTGAAAAGTAAATTGACTTCCGTAAGACCCATTCCCTTACGCGTCAGCAGCTCTTTTCCCTGATCCAAACATTATGTTATTCTTTCAAAATAATACACTGCTTACCTTCTCTAGCAACACTTATTTAAATTGCCCATACAAAATGATATCGTTGGTTCAGCTTCGTCCCAGCTGGCTGATAACAAAACCATATGGTACTTTTCCTAGGCTACGAAACTCTATGAACTTATTTGAGTGAGTATCAGTCTTCCTTCACTTTTCAAGATCGATCAAGAGATCATTGGAAGTAATGTATCTTAAAAACCTAGCTTGCGTTGTAATTGGAACTTTCCAAAAGTCACAACACGCTCGAGTGGTGTAACTATGTTACCAGATATCTTTTCTCCAAACGTATATCCTAATGCCACCAGCAGACTTCCTCAGACCTCTCTTGGCCGAAAGTCAAAACATAATATCCTTGTTACAATGTTACCACAACGCTTTATATTCTGAGAAAATATCTCACAAAATGTTGCATTGGACTTTCAAACCGCGTTTCTTTTTATATTTAATTATAACGCAACTTTTGAAATATCAAATTTTGATTCTAGAGGAACGGGAAAATTTTTGTCTTCAAGTCATAACATTTAAACCGAGCGCAGGTAGGTCCTTGCGGCATAATCGACAGCCAAGTGATTTCCTGAACGGCAAGATCTAATTTAGCCAATAAGTCCAATAACCATTAAATTACATGACTACGACTCTTTATCTTTATTCCTTATAATTACATTTTGCATCTCTCGGGCATACAGGAAGGGTACTAAAACTTTTTCTGGCCTCGCTCCCGCCATCGTGTCCGGCCCTCATACGGAGCTTTAGTCAAAGTGTCTTCCAGTGAAAGCGCCCATTTTATGGGATGTAAGCATAAAGTTATTAATCTTAACGAGAAAGAGGCGATGAAGGTCATAGTCTGACGCATCGATAATTATTCAAGTGATTACGGATTGGTAGTTTTTATGAAACAGTCTATGTGCTGTTGACCAACTATATGCATTTTCATATTAAAATGTGAGATATTTTTGCTCTCTGGAAACTTTGAATTGATTTCCCCTTTGATAAAATGCACACTACAAGCATTTTTTGCGATCACATTTCTTGAGAGTTTTGCTGAGAATCTTTTTTAGTGAAATCACTGAGGGAACCTAAAACCATGGCTCGTCACATAACGGAGTGCGCTGAAGAGTAAAGTCAAGTTTAAGCTTGTGTATAATCCAACATCATCAAACCTGCGTGGGCGAAACCTCCCTCAAACAAGTATCTATAAATTAGTAACAGCAGGTCCTGACGTCAACGAATCATGTTCTTAACTCATTTGTCTGTGAGCTTGAGTAAACATCCGCGCACTTAAGTAGGGGAATATAAGTTATGTGAAAATTTGAAGTCATAAATCTGTCATGGGATACTTCATTCTTCAAATTGTCGAACCACCTAATTATCCTCCGTACCACCTTACGTTAATGAATGAACATCGAATGTTCGGATCTAGTGCTGTGTTCACCAAAGTAAAAAAGAAAGTAACGTTCTGTTTTGTAATGTTGCAAGCATCCAGGCATTTTAGTTCATGAATAACATCGCCTTTCTGAATAAAGGAAAATTATCTTTTCGGGAACGTAATTATAATGGGAAATTTTGGTGGTAGAGTTAGACTTTGACATTGACATTTACCGACGCAGGTGCGAAATTTAGCTGCAAAACAGAGATAAAACATAACTCTTACCCGAATCCAAACTCAATGGTTCGCGCTTCCTATTTTCAGATTACCGTTCAATTGGAAGAGTTTATTTGTGGGTAATTGTGAGTAATTGGAAAACGTAAGTATTCGTATATACATTGACCTCTAAAGGTTTTATCTTCTCAGAGAGCCACCATGCCAAAGTGCAGTTGTACGTATCTACCACCTTAGTCAACCGACAATGTCTTCCGTTGAATTCAAATGTGACTTGATTAATGAGAATTAGATAGGCCCGGCACGAGGTTTGAGTGCCTAATTCCAGAGATGTTGCTTATTTGAGAGACTGCTGTAAAGAGCTTTTACCTGATGCGTGATTAAGAGTAAGTTAAATTATTATGACGTGTGAATGAAACAGCTGACATGATTAAAAAAGTTATGAGCCAGTGTGAGGCGTGATTTTCCTCCTGAAATACACGTGACCTACGAATTTTTTTCTTTCATTTCTTAAAAACCTTAAGATTCCCCTTCAAACGTGAACGCAAGAAGAGAGATTTGAAGTATTCCCCTTCAGATACCTGAAGCGTGAATTCTTTTTAAATTTGTGCTTGAAACGGGATCAGCCGCCTCTTTGCTATCATCATTAAGGAACAGAAAACTAACCTTGTTCTTCACATTATAATGCTATGTATTACACCTTTGTTTTTTATATATCACATCGCTAATCTTGTCTCATTGACATTTGGTGATATTTACATGTCAGCACCAAAACGCCGTTAAATAGCGTTTTTCCTTTCCAAAATCTCCAGTAATCAAGAGACTTCTTGGCAAAAATTTACCAATTCAGATGACCCAATCAAGGAGTTCAAGGTATGTTTTCCTCCTCAATCTTGTTATTGTAAAGCATTCTGCAAAATACCTTATAGCATGTAAAGCGTAAAACGGAACAGAAAAGCACGAAATGGACACATTGCTTTGTCAGTGCTACATATATTAATGATAATTATTTTAATTTGTTTGGGGACTAAAGTAACTATCTTCGCACTTGAATTGGAAAATTAAGGTCTGAGTCTCTAGGAAGGAAAAATCGGGGTTTATCTTAAATTATTTGCACTTATATCCCTAGCCTCTGTGATTTTTCACTTCATCGACACCATTTCATGTTTAGAATTATATCTATTAACCATGATACTGAATTGAGTGTTTTCATTTATATTCATATACCGCATAATCTGTATTCATATTCAAATTCAACCTAAGATATGATTCCCCCCGAGGATTCCAACTTTAAATGGATCATTAACGGTTAATAATGATAACTTCAATTCTTTCTTGTACATGTATAACTTAACATCGACACTCATTTTGACCTGTTAGATCTGCTTGCATTTTAGTGTCATTAATTATTAAGAACGTTTGGCAGAATGTTTTTGCGTTAATTTTTTTTTTAATCTACAGCTAAGCAAGCCGTTTAGGGTGGATTTACTGTCTTATCAAATCATAAATTATCTACACCTCAAGCCATTTTAAGCAATGTAAACTGCACAGAGACCTTTTCGCTCAGTTGAGGGCCTCTATGGGGTAACGGCTTTTACGGCTCACGGTTACAATCTTGGTGATATTAAGGCTAACAGTTAAACCAAAATGGCCTTGAAAACAGGAGAAGTTTTTACGGTTAAAGATTTGTCAACTTTCACACCTAATGGTTAATGTTTTGGCGTTTTAAGGCTTACGGTTAACCAAATTGAGACCCTCATAGGCCGATGAACACCACTTTGATATATGGCTTCCAAACAGCTCTTGTAAAAGATTCACTTTGTTTGTCCTTGAAAACTTTTGTTCACGTTTTTCATTTTCTGATAAATTTATCTTTTATGCAGTAGCTCCTCTTCATGATTCAAATGTGCAAGTTATTTCTACAATACTGCAAAATATTTGCCTAGCATGTCAACGCCGATGAAAATTTCCAAGAATGATACCGTTAGTTAAAATGTATCTCATCTTCAGACAACAGGACTACAAGATACGTATACTTTGGACTTACCTGAGGGAGTATTTCAGTATCCCTTTACTTTTCAAGATGGATAGAGAGACCCTTAGAAAAGAAATGTTTGTTTAAACTTAGCCTACGCTGAAATAAGAACTTTGTAAAATGCTGCAACGGTGCAGCAATGTAACACGATACCGCAATTAAAACTTCTCTCAAAACTGCCACCAGAAGATTTACCTTCCACCCTTTTGGCTGAAACCCAAGAAGTATATCCCTTTTGCCTGAAGTTAAAAACAGGATATCCTTGCGAAAATGTTAATTAGTAAACTCAAGTCTATATTCTTGCAAACTGTCTCAGAAATCGAAGGTCTTTCAAAACTCTTTTCTACTCATAACAAAATCTAAAAAATATTATAATGTTTTTTTTTTTACTGTAAGGAGGACAGAAGGAAAAATATTAATTGTCTTTACGTCATGACATGGTCGACATTCAAATAATATCCCGTCCAGTCTGACTTTAATAACTCATTAAGCTTTTCCATCTATATAACCACTGCTCTTTCTCTTTATTTCTTGTCTTTCTCTCTTTTTTTTTTATTTCTCTTTTTTTTTTTTATTTCTCTCTTAATTTCCAACTCTCTCTTTATTCACTATACTAGCACACAGGGAGTTCAAACATTTTTCCGGCTTCGCTCGTGCCATCGTGCACAGCCCTCATCCGGGGCTTGTCAAAATGTTCTTTTCAATAAAAGCGACAGTTTTGCGCGTTGTAAACATGTAGTTTAATCAGAATGAGCCGAGGAAGACCATTGTCTGACGAATTCTAATTCGAGTGGTTATGGATTTGTAATTTTTAGGAACCAATCTATGAGCCATAGTTCTCCTATACACGTTGTCATTTTAAAATGTGACTGTAGATGAGTCTTCTTTTCTTTTTTCCTGCTCTTAAGGTAAAACATTGCTGGGAACTAAAAACCATTGTTGATCAGGATCAGAGCTTCTACATGGACTACAAATCTTATGTTAGTTCGCTCAAAAATTGAAACTTCTATAAGATAAGGTCAAGTTAAAACCATTGTGCGTGATTCACAATAGTTGACTTAACCTGCATGTGCGAATTTTCTCTCAAATGCTGATGTGAAATTATCAAAAAACAGGTTCAGGCATCAGGAATTGATGTTTTGAATACCTTTGTTTGTATGCTTGAATAAACATGAACGCAATTAAGTAAGGAAATATTATGTTCAGAGACCTCGCTGAGAAAGATGTATCAGAAAAATATCGTTTCATCAAGAATTATATATTATGTCCTGTGGCTGCAGTGCCTTTTGGGATCCTGGCCACCATCTCATACTAAGAATCATTTGTATCAAGTACTTGTATACATATATATTTTAAAAATGTACTGAATACTCTGGTATATATTTAGATTCAACAGCTTCTGGAATTGCGCGCGCGGAGCCGTACGTACGGGTCTTACGATAATTTTCTTATCATCGATAAATTATTGATTAAATTTTTGTTTTAAATTTTTATTTCTTTTTTCGAAGAGATACCTTATTAGTACGCGTCCGCTCAATCTTACATTACCTCATTATACTTTAGGAAGCCTAAATCTTTAGTTTAATTTGATAACGCCTCTAAACAAAGCAGTGTTGTCTCTCGAAATTGTCTTGATCTTTTTGGAAAATTAAAGCAAACTAACATGGCATTCCGAAATTTGACAGATACAAATCATTACTCCGTTTCTTCCGGAAAATCAAGGGTCTCGGCCGACTTAACAAATTATCATTGTAGTATGTCGACACCTTTCGGTATAGTCACTAAGCTTCTTAGCGACATCACATTTTTGGAACGAGAGAATCAGTGGTTTATTTTTACTAGAAAGAAGCCAGTAGATAAGTCTGTTTTGAACCAATACCTTTGGGAAGGAGACCCCTTGGTTTTCATTTCGCTTATTTTGTATTGTGTTGCCAGTGAAGGGTAGTTGGCTTCGTATTTTTAGATCAAGATATTTATTAAAGGTTATGCGTTTTGAAAACTCCCTTCAGACTGACATTACAGCAACAATGTCGCAATAGCGATTTCTTAAAGAGCGCACCACGCAAAATCACAGTGTATCATTCTGGCGAAAAATCGCTATGGGGTTTATCGTATGACGAGGAATGTATCATCGCGATAAACGTGTTACACGGTACATGGCAACTTATTTTCTTGCGAGTTATTCGACTTTATCTTTTATATTCGTTTACTTTTCATTGCAAACACCGCTGGAACCTAAAAACCAAGGGAGACTCTTAAAGTCTGCCAGGTGGAACAGGAGGATAAATTACCCCGATCAAGACACGATTTCTGACAACAGACACCTCTGCTGGCCATGTTCTTCAAGTTTCATGAACGCAGACTCCAAAATGGAACACTTTTTTTTAACTAACATAAGAAGTACGAATAGACAATCGTGTTAGTCTCCGCGAGGAATCGAACCTCAGACCTTCGCATTCCGCGTCCGTTGCTCCATTACTGAATCTACAGTGAGCTAAACTTTTGGGGTTAAATTTCAACAGACGTGGCTCAAAATACATTCTGCATTATAATTGCTATATAGTTTGCAGGTAGGCTCCAAATGTGAGCCTGCGAGCAATCTGTATCGTACTCTCCTTATCCTGATCTTTAACCTCTGAAAGTCAAGTTTGCTAAACGCTGTACTTTTGGATTCCTTTCTGTCTTTCGTAACTGTCAATATTTTCAAAATAAGTTCTCTCTTTTATTTTTGTAAATAAAGTGCCTCTAACTAAATGTGTTTGTTTGCAGTACACATTGTAAGTAGTGAAAGTAGAACAATGTAAGTAGCCTAAATACCGGTATTTATTGTATCGTAAGAGTACTGTAAGTATCATAATGTAAGTGTTGTAACGCAATGTACGTAAAGAATTACATGCAATTATTCCTCATCTAGTTAAGGCAAGTATTGAGGGTAGAGTTCTTTGTGTGGCCATAATTAAATGAAAAAAATTTTTTGAACAAATTAACGAGTACGAAAGCATGGCACGCGTAAACAGCTTAAGAAAGATGGAGCATTGAAGTATTTGTGCAGTAATGAGGTTTCAGTACGATCTCGTCCTCATTTTACTCTTTAGATTTGTGAAATGACATGTTCAACCCACAGTTTTGCACGAGGGGGACTGATTCAATTGTTTTTCTTTATTCCTTCATGTAAAATAAAATCTTTTTTCAACCCTGTTAAAACACAACAAACAGCCATCGTCTCATAGGACCCAAATTTAATAACGTATAGACATTTAAGATTAGATAATAAAGCTATCATTAATTTACAATCCTAAACTGCCACAGATTATAACAACCATTAGGCGTAGCCACTTCCTTTATCAGATATCAACTGTTATCAACACTGAACATAATTATAGGAAATACATATTGCTGTTGCAAAGTTTGGCTCCTCAGTCTTGCTTTAGAACCTAGCTGCAACGTCTGCACGGAGAGGGAAACTTTAGTAAATACTGATATAGTTTCTAACTGAAAATTTAGCCCAATATTTTTCTTCTCGATTTAGGATTGCTCTCTTCGAAACTACAGTTTTCCGTGTCGAACCAGGTCCGAGCCGAAGGCCTGCAGTGGCTCCACTGAGGCCTCATTCATATGGTTTTGAGTACCCGAGACAACCCTCCACCCGAGACAACGGATCGTTTATATGAAATTTGACATCTGCTGACCTCGTTTAGCCAGGCCAGATTACATATTCCACAGAGTAACGGACGACAGGAAATGAATAGCTGTAAAACGCACAGGCTTTGGTTGTAGCGTTCGCACGCATTTTCTGTTCGAGTTGTCTCTTCTCCTGTGGGTGGAACAAAGTTGTTTACATGAGAAAAAGCTGCCCACCTGCCAGGGTTACCCTACCTGCCGAGAAAAGATGGCCCACCCCCCACCCCTAAATTGCCTGGCCTACCCGAGCCGAGTTCACAAACTCATGTAAACGGTCGGCTGAATTTTGTAAAGACGTCAGTGAAACGTTAGCTCTCCCCAGGCAACTCAAGAGGGGGGAGGAGGCCTGATAGCCTGATTTACCTACTAAAATGGTGGCATCTCAACATTTGAGAACTGTTTTTATGGAGACTTGAGTTTAAATAAAATTCCCCTTAAACATAGAGTCAGTCTCTTTGCCCAACTTGGTGAATGAAGTTGCATCAAGTCTATTACCGCTACTAAAGGTAGGAACCAGCTTATCATAAGATCCGTCACAAATCTTTGCTGTCTTCTTGTTTTTATTATTATTATTATTATTATTATTATTATTATTATTCTTGTCTGTTTGTTTGTTTGTTTTTTTTTTGCTCGAGTTTTCTTTTCGATTCGGTGTGTTAGGAATAGTTTCTGATCAAAATTATTAGTGCACATCTTGAAGGTGACGCTTGGGGGGTAAACCGTAAATTCCGACGTAAACTCACATAAGGCCTATCATGGAAAATACATGTTGTAAAATAGTCTCTTGGTAAGAGACAAGCTGAAATACCAAACAAAGTGAACTGAAACTGTAAACTCACACTCGTTTAATCGCTTGGATTGTAGTATAACTTGTTAGACCTTACTTGACAACTAAACTGTTCAAACTGCATGAAAAATGGTAACTGCCAACGAAGTTATTGCTCACTTTCTTCTAGAATGACCAGGTTAGAACTGACAGGAGATTGACAGTCATTCATCAAACCATAGTTAATAGAGGGTCCCCTCGATTAACTATGATCAAACTTTCACCCATTCTCAATTTATGCTTACGCAATGCCTTGCGCAGTGCCTTGCGCAGTGCCTTGCGCAGTGCCTTGCGCAGTGGGTTGTAAAGAGATGATTAGCATAAGGACCGACGACCAAGTAGACACTAAAATTCTTTTTCATGTTAAAAGTTTGGTTGTCCTTCTTGGGTTGCCTGGCCAAAATAAACTAAAGTGAACGAGGTAAATAATTGTAGGTACAACTTTATCGAAATACGTTAAATTTTAACAACAAGTAATAACAATTTCTAACATGAGTAAACAGTTCGTTTTTGGAGAAGGGTCTAACGATGATAACGCCTACTTTTCATAAATTAACTGGAAACTAGCTAGTATTCAATTCGCACTATCGCAGTAACATCTTACAAGTTGTGAAACAATTGCGTCAATAAAAGTATTATTAGTTGAACAACTTTGGTTTGGCATGGCTTCAGTGAAAGTAGCAAAAAGACATCAGATCATGGAGCTAAATCAGTAATTCTAGAGATTCCAGGAAGATTTAGCATAAGACTAGTATTAGGTCAAAAAGAATCAGGACTGAAAATTATTACTTAGCTTCTCAGGTTGAAGAACATTTTTATATTGCGCCTCTGGAAAAGGGTAAATCTTGCTTGAAAGTCAAATCAGTTTTAGCATATTATGCGAACTCAGTCATTTCCGTTTGCACTTAAAACCATACCAGAACTAATCTCTTAACTGCCGCAATTAATTGAAATAAGTTATTCCACGCGGATATACCCAAAAGCCAATCCCGAATTCAAAGCCCTTTCTTTGATATAATAATTAAACATTGTCATTCCAAAATAAACCTGAGCAATCTTTAAACTACTTGATGTCAACGGTCAATGTATGCAACACCTGCTTAATAAAAAGGTGTACAGTAATATTCTAGGGATACTATGGCAAGTTCACAAACAAAAAACCAAATCTAATTGAATGTTCACAACTTTAAGTTAGTTCAACAGTCCCGTTATCTTATTCTCTAACACAATACAAAGTTTCGCTCCTCATCCCCGCTTTCGAATCTGGCTGAAACTTCTGTGCGGAATGAGAACTTGAACTATCCAAGTAAATTGTGAAGTTCGAACTAAGGATAAAACTTAAAAATAAAAGCTTTCTGTATCGAACCAGCCGCACTAAAGCAAAGTACGCTCGAGGCCAACACTGGCTTTACCGATTTCAATTTTCATCATAGTAAAAATGTGACAATTCAACATCTTAAAACTACGTTATACTGGTAGATGAGTTGGATCATTATCAATAGCTGGGAACAGACCCTTACATAAAACTACCATGACATTTTATTCAAACCCCCTTATGTAAATCGTCATCGTTACATAGCGACAATATAAAACCCCTGGATATAAAACCCCTGGATGTCAGGTAAGGTTCCAACCTTCACGATCGACGATCGACGATCGATATCAACATCTGCACAGACCCCTAGATGTAACATTTTATGTAAAATGGGGTTAACAGGCCTACACGACTCCCCAGCGCGTGTTTAGAGTAGCCTATTCAAAGTTTGGCCCTAACGAGTATGTCTTTGGGCGACCGTCCCTTTTGAAAGATACGAGAAGCGGATTTTTGTATATTGAATTTTTCTCTTTTGACTCGCATAACGGACTTCGCCGAAAAGAAGAGACTGCTTGTAGTCTATTATGGTTTGGTAATTTTTAACATCTAGCCTTAGCGCAATTGACTCTCTTTATTCATTTTTATTTCAAAATCTGAGAGTGAGATAATTTTTTTTATTCTTAAAATGTGAAGCCGTTTTTTCATCTTGACAGGAGACTTATTCGCCTCTTTGCATTTAATTTTCTTGAGAGCTTTGTTGTGCATCTTTGAATTTTATTTTCTTGATCTTCGGGTCAATCGCTGGTGGGACTTTTTTTTTTAATTAACAAAGCGTAGCGATAAGTTTTGTATTGGTTTCTTTTCAAATGAAACTTACAAGGCATAGTGGTTATTAACTCGAGGCTAACCCAAACAACGGTTTTACACTATTGGTGAGCCTCAGGCTTTCTCTGTAAGAGGGTTTATTTAACTAGATAAATGTCCTTCCACTGTTAGCTTTAGGCCCGCATAACGCTGTTCAGAAAAGTAAATGTTTAGGTAAACAATTCAGCCAAACTGAGGATTGTTTAGAACGCATTTCTGTTCAACAACGGGTAAACTTTGTTTAAATAGTCTTACCTATAGCATTTCCAGGCCGCACAGAATGTGCTTTTTTTTAAGACCTTTTGTGTTAAATAACTGATGAACACGATACCCGCCTCAAATAGAATCTGCAATTGCAAATGAACACGACTCAGTTTCCCACGTATTTCCAGCTGCAGTAAATTGACCAAGATATATGTTATTCTAAACAGCGATTCATTTTCCCAATCTGATTATACTGGTTACTCTTATAGAGTAGAGGGCTAGAAAAGTTTTTTAAAGTATTTTCTTTCGCATGGCTGAGTTATACCATTAGAATCAATACAAGCAGTATAAGGTCATAGAGTAACTTAAGTTCGTTCCATCCACGCAGCATCAAAGGTAGCGCAGAGTAAAATCCGACGCTTGTGAGAAGCTGCAACCCTGCTTGTAAATCCAAAAAGAAAAACTGTTTGGCGATACAACTCTTTATATGACCAATACCTTATTCATATTACTGTAAAGTAATAGTTGTCTTCAGCGGCGCGCTACAGCCTCTTCCTTTTTGCCGGGTTGTGTTTGCAATATATCAGATTTTACATCATTATATTTACAAACGACAGCGACCATTAGCAGAATTTATTCGCTCAAACGGTTTATGAATTAGCTATCATTTGACAACAGCGAGACTTCAGCGAGAAGAATAAAGGTCAGACTTTGAGAATTCAGAGAAAAAATTGAAACTTTGAAACCGATGTAGAAATCGCCATGAGCGAAATTGTAAGACATACCGCAAAAACTGAAGAGATTTCCAAAATAGGATGGAAAGCTTTTCAAGACAATAGGTTTCTCAAAGGTACTTTTCGCTTCTCCTAGCAACGTTGTAAAAATTTACCAAAAAACGTTAGAGCTGGGGTTAGGCCTTACACTGGCTTAATGCCAATAAGAGTAGAATGTATATTACTTACCTGAGTGAGTATAACAGCTTTCTTTCAATTTTCAAGATCGATGTCTAAACCGTTGTAAACGAAATGATCCCTGAAACTTAATCGGAAACGATATCGCACTCAGTATTGTAACATGATACCAAAGTTTGAAAATCTCTTACTTCCATCTGCAAAGTTCCCTTGAACATTTTTGGCTGAAATCCATGCAGAGTTTTTATGTTTTTCCCGAAGGTAGGAATATAATATTGCTGTTGCAACTCAAATAAATGGGAACAAAAAATCTTTGTTTCCTATTCTTACTTGCGTATTTCAAAACTCGTTCATTTTCAAGTTTTCAAGAAAATCTGTTTTTTTTTTATTTATTTATTTTTTCTAACCATTTTCACTGCATTACCGCAGTAGGGTAGGACTAGAACGGAACATATGCGAACCATGTGAGTAGTCCACCCAATAAATCCCACCCATCCCACCCCAGGGGAGGACATCCATCACACAGTAATCTCGTGCGTGGGAAATTAACGTCTCCTACCCCTAATCCTGTAGGAGACGGGACCTCCATTTATTCGTCCCTATCCGAGAAGACTAGAATATCTAACCATTACTTGATGTTATAGAAAGGTAGCATATTCTTAGTTATTTTAAGACCTTGAGTGTTGGTCCGGTCATGGCTTGAACCCTCGACCTCCCGCACAACAGTCCAGCGCTCTATCCATTGAGCTAACCGGGAGGCGGTTAATGTAAATAACGTAAATTGGCCACCGTACAGAGTTTAAATGTTGAAGTGTCGAGCGTTAGCCCTTCGTTGGAGCGAATGGAAGAATTGTGTATTGTGTGGGTGTGTTTCTAGGCAGAAAATGGAGTTACGCATTTTTTGGTGACATGGTAACGAGAACACCGAGAATATATTTGTTGACTGTAGGGCGTTCTTTGAGACTGTAGGGATTAAGAGTGCCCATTTGAAAGATATTTTTTTTTCAGTTTTGCGGCTTTCTAAACTGCCTAGATATAAGGAAAGGCCGCAAACTGCTCTGTGATGCTTAAAAACATTAGGAACATCAAAGTGAGATTTTTTAAGGTTACTTCCCACCTTCATAGGCCGAAAATTTCGTTTCTTCTTTTATTGGACTAGATTGAAGTTAGACATTTTACTTAACGTTTACAAAAAGAAAAATTTTAAAATCTCAAATAGCGCCCGACTTATTTGGGAAAATTTATTTTCAAATAAAAGTTAATAAATCAGGAGGGTGTCATAATCGCGTTAATGGGCGAACCCCCTAAGTGAATATTCGCGGCAATTTCATGTTATTCGCATATTTTGTTTATATCGCGCACTTGACAAAATTCACACGCGAAAGTTCTCTGCCAGTGAAAAGTCTTTTCTCATGGATAAAAAAAAACAGAAGTCAAAATTAGAGAGGAGTCCCTGGGCAAAGAAAAGTAAAAAACAGGCCCAAATTAAAGAGGAGAGAAATTACACCATTTTGTCTCGAATCGCATCAATAAACCTACCTGAGTGAACACATTTAAGCGATAAGGGTATTTCTTAAGCTGTCTGTCGATTCGCTGTTTTGCTTTTCAGCAGTTTCACTAGCTTTACCCTTTTTGCCACAGGTTTTTTCTTTGCCAATTTTGCCCATTATTCAACGTTCAACAGAGCGAGAAAAAAAGACCTGACTGCTATGCGATACTTTTCCCGGGAAAATCTTGATGTATCGTCATTGACGCCAGGAGGTCCCGTCTCCTCATTGGTTCGCGGTTTCAGCAGGTGAGATAATCTTCAGGTGTGGCGCTAGTTGTTTACAAACCTTTAGGAGCTAAAATCTCGCATTTGATTTTGGGAGATATAAATCCACTTTGAGCGAATTTATTGGGTATGTAGATTTGACCGAATTTGCCAAAACATTCCATGGATAATGACAAACGAAAGTCTGTCAAGAAATTTTGATCTTTGAAATAATTTTCACATTGGGTCCATTTACGCAACACGTTTAGCATTTTTTATGCTACTCTATTTTTAGATGCGGATATATCTACACAACCAATCAGAACATCGGAATGCCTGACATACTTTTGTTGATTGATGCCTTGTGAATAAGACTGTGCCGCCACTTTGCTCGTGCAGCGAGATCCGATACTCGATAAGTTCAATAGAATGACCCTCCGTCGTTTCACGCCTAACCGGTTCCTAAGACTCCCAAAATCATTAAAAAAGATTGCCTAAATTATATTTTAATAGTAAACTTCGTGTATTTTAAAAGCTTCTTTTGATGTATAGCTTGTTAGGGTTTTCTTCATACTAGCGCGCGTACGAATTATTTTCCAAAGGACACCCACGAAGCCGTGGGAAGTAACCTTAAAGAGCATACTACTTTAAGAGATGGATTGAACGTCATATCCCAGCCCATGGATTAATTAAATGGAAATCAAACCAAACAACTAAACAAACAAAAATGCAGACAAGTTGGCGGATACAGACAGGAGGACTGACAAAACCTTTGAAGAGATTCTTTTATCGCTATTTTTCATTTTCCCGGCAACTACGTTATGTGCCAAGCTGAGATAGACAATTTAGAGCGTGTTGTTAAAAGATAACCATATTTTTGGACACAAACGCCGGAATTTTTTTTAATGTATTAATGCAGAGAGAAAAGCACGTTAGATTTTGCTGTTGTATTCCGTTATTTTGTTAAAAAAGAACATTTTTTTTCAATAATGATGATAAAAGAAATTTCACTTGCTCTGGGAAGAAAACAGCTTTTTTTCATAATAACGATAAAATAAATTTCACATGCTCTGAGAAGGAATTACGAATGATAAACATGCAACCTCGCCCACCAACGTCAAAGAGACCTGACTATCACCTCTCAGAAACTCATCCTGTTAAGCCTAAAGGATATCGAACCTCTGCTAAAAAATGACTGCCCTCAAACATTTCAGAATGATGGTTTAACATATTCAGGGAAAGCCCCTCAGAAGTTAGATACGCTCGTTGCGTCAAATCCTACCTGATGATTCGGTACGATCCTGTTTTAAATAACTTCGTTTCTACGTGCTTTAAAACTTGAGTCCCAGATAACTCTTTGAGAACAATTAATATTTTATATCATGGTTCCAAATTTAAAAAATATTAATGCATTATGAACAATCATTTTTTCATCAGTTTAGAGAATGGAAGGTGCTCGATCCTCCATCAGTGAGGTTTCTATTATAGGAAAGACCCCATGCAGACACAGACTGCAACCCGACTTACAACACCTGTGCGGCTCGAAGTTAATTGAATCCTGGAGATATCACTTCTCTGCAGCAAAAAGAAGTACGATAAATCATGCAATGTGAACTTTTTGTTCTGGTACTATTTATTCTCTAAAAAGTATTTTTTGACTTTACTCAATTATCAGCAATTGAAAGAAAAGTTGCCTCAAAAAGTGAACCTCATGATTCCTTTCTGTCAAAAACTTGCATGACGCTATCAATTTCTTTTTTTAAATGCTAATGTTATTCTTAAAGACTACCCCCTGCACTCAACATATTCCGAATAAATCAAGTTCCCGCATGACATTTGGCATATTTTTTCTTTCATTTGATCTGTTTCAAGGCACCACAAAAACGTCAAAACCTTTGAAGGAAAATAGATTTAAAATAGAACTCGACCATTATAGCGTTAAAACAAATAGAGGCCTTCTCTGGATGACCATCAAAGTTGATATTTTAGAAAGCATACTTCTAACTATTGCATTTGAATCTTCCCTATGGCAACATCGTAGTTTTTAATTTTCTTAATGATAGAAATTTTGTTCATGTTTTACAACGGTGCGATTTTGGAAAGCGATATTTATGATATTTCACCGCCACAATTGACAGAAAAAAAATTACTAAGGAACAGGATTTCTTATCAGTGAGAGAATGAATAATGTGCAGCACATGGCTTTGTAAAGTTAAGCTGAGATCAAAGGGACTTTTCAGTTTTCGTTACTTTTTTTAATGCTGTAGCTGTGCAAGTTTTACAAAATGATGTTGACTTGCTTTTTTCTGTTTTCGGCAATAACTCTGAGTTAGATTAAGAACTGGTCTAAAATATCTCTTGCGCAACATTAAAGAAAGAAAAGTGTTCCAAGATATTGCTTTGCACAGAGAATCGTAAAAAGCTGTAGAAAGTCGATAATAACAAAGGCCATCATGATTAAAACCCCTGTTATTCTCTTGCCAAATTTCAAACTTTTGAAGGTTTTCTGTCACCTGTGTGGAGTATTTATGCTACAGTCATTTCTAATGTGCTGCATTACAAACTAGAAATTTGAAATGTGATAGAGAGAATTTTTATTCTAAATCAAAAAGTTGTTTGATAAAGTGTGATGTAAAGGTCACGTTTTGAATTTGTCGATTTAGAAAAGATCGAACCTTTCTCTGTAAGTTAGACATTTGCAGAAAATAACAAAATGTGAAATCTAGGCAAGGTATAAGACACTCAAATGTAATCGCTGGGACTTTTAACTTTCAGGAGCAGGACATTATCCCATCTTATTTGATCGGAAAATTTAATTTTTTTTCTAAAAGGAAGAAGTAGTGTTTTCCAATTAATTGAAATGTACTTTTTCATTCTAAGAGCGTTGATTAGTGTTAAAAAAAACTGGCTTACCTTTAACCCTTTGAATGCCAACCCAGGTGCATGCCTCGCAACCAGCGGCCATATTGGATTTTTCATAAAATAATTTTACTCAACAATTTGAGCCCTTTGGCATTGTATAACTCTTTTTAGTAATCAATCTTGCACTACAATAGTCAATACATCAAATATGTATTTTTATTGGCTAGGTTATTACAACCTCTATGCCAGTGTGGTTGCATTTATAATAAAAAAACAATTTGATAAAAATGATTTTCAAAAACATCTTATATAACAGATTTCATTTCTTCTTTGTACTCCCTTATAATGTTATTGTTCTCATAAAACCACAAAGTTCAATAAAGTTAAATTGTTCCCAGGTCCTTTGAAACAACCACGGATAAAAACCTTGAACGACCGAGAAAAGAAACAAAATGCTTGTCAGAGGACGTATATATACGTCCTCGGTATCTGAGGGTCCTATTTTAGGACGTATATATACGTCCTTGGCATTCAAAGGGTTAAAGATGCAATACCTTTTATGTGGAGTTTCTTTGTGTGTGTGTGTGTGTTGTGTGTGTGTGTGTGTGTGTGTGTGTGTGTGTGTGTGTGTGTGCGAGAAATTTCATACATCTTAGGGACGCTGTCATCAGCATTTCTTGTCTTATTGCCGTAGTTGCAGTCACAATAGTCGAAAGGAAAAAGTTATCAATAATTAATTTCTTGTCCCTGTTTAGTTCTTGTGAATGAATAACACTGCTTTCTTCAGTCTTGAAACGGTTTAGGATTTATTTGTAAATATCACAAGTCTTCGTAGCAGCAGGAGTGTCTGGAGTGTTGCTTTGGGTAGAACAGATATATATCTTACTTTGTTAAACTTGCCATCAGCCGTGGGAAAGTGAAAAAGGTTATTAAGGATTCTGTAATGATGAAAGGAATCCCACGCAACTTTTAGGGGGAGAATGATAATAAGTATTAACATGTTTTTGTTCCACTCAATGCGTGCAGTCGTGAGTGCCATAAAGAAGTAGTTATCAGCTTGGATAAAATATTTAGTTTTACACACATCAAACCTCTACAAAGGTTTCTACTTTTATTCTAATCAGTTATATGATAAATTATAAATTACTTCATGGACACGAGTCAACACGTCTCTGTAGTTTCATTAACTTAGACAAAAAAAAAATACGTACAATCCATTAAATGAAATAAATCAAAAAGGCGTCCTGCATTCGTAAAATACGAATACGATTACAACGGCGTTTCAAAGAATAATTCAAAGATATTTATAGAGTCTCCACAATCAATATTTGTCGGTTGCAACCAAAGGTGCAGCACAACAGTCATTCGAAAAAATGGTGCTATATAAATAATTACTCACCCGTTCCTTTCATGTGCTGGGTAGAAAAAGGAGACTCGCAATACTCAATTTACGCACCGTTCAGCCAGCAGAGTAGGCGTCTTATTTGGGCGAATTAACGCAAATAAGCGCGCGATCGTTTATTCAACCGGCCATGTTTAATTTGGAGTTAGAGTCGACGGTAGGGGGAGGGGGCGGGAAGGGGCGAAAAGACCCTCATCCCGATCCTAAGTTTTTACTGTCGCTTATTCCCTTGGTACTAATTTCTTTCCCTACCCAGCCTTCCGCTCCCATTCAAATTAAAGATAACGGTCATAGTTTTCACTAAGAAAATACTCAGCACTCGCTCGCACAAATTACGCCTCCTCTCTTTGAAATACCGCAACACCGCAAACAAAATAGAACAACGTATATGTGCACGATCCTTCGCAGTAAAGCACTATTTAAGCAATAGTGAAAATCAGACCTGAAAAAAATTCAGGCCTGTACGGAATTCGAACCACTGACCTCTGCGATACTAGTGCAGCGCTCTACCAATTGAGCTAACAAGCCAACTGGGAGCAGGCCATCAAATTAAAAACAAACAGTGCATCACCGCAAGAAATATTGTCAACACAGTGACACCGCAATATAGTCTCAGTATTTACCTGATCGGGTTTCACTCATCTTTACCATGGCTTCTCTCTACTGGCCTTTGGTTGGCCGATGGTGCGTGTGGTAGCCGGGTCCAGAGATCAAGTTAAATATAAACGAACACGGTCAGGGGTCAATTACCTAGTTTTTATTAAAGACTAACTCGAGTGTATCGCTTATAAAATGAAAGAATGAAATAACAGTTGCAGCACCGAAAATGTTTTATTTTGCCGAACACCGTCAGTTTAAGAATTACAAACATCTTACACTGTAATGTTTGATATCAACGCAACGCCGTTATGTGAGATGTTCTTCACCGAATACCACATTTCGAAAAAAAGGGTCAACACCGCAACACCGCAAACCCCAATGTCCTACTCCTTGTGAGCTGTTTTAAATTTTCTTTAAAAAATTAACCAAGAACTTAGACAAAAATCTAGGGCCAAACAAAGTATGTCACCGAAAGGAAAGCATTTATTCGACTAAGCCGTATAGCCTCCATATAAAGGCGTTCTCGAATATGGCGTTAGTGACCTCCAAATGGATCAGCTGCCGGAAACCGTATTGATATTTCTCGCTTAAAGAGTCAGGTCTGTAGAAACATTCTGCTAATTTAGTTTGCGCGTGTAAATGTAGAGCTAGAATAAGATATTGTTTGAAACTAAACACAAATTATTATTAAAGGTTTTGAAAGTACGCCTCACTCCATTACGTCAAATGAAGGCTGAATGGCCTCAAAAGAGTTCATCATTTATATGAACTCATGAAAAAGCTAATCATTGAACATGAAGTCATTCAAGAAAAACCTTCCTGATGACCTTCAGCCCTAAACAGTTAACCGTCAGCCGTCAACATCGGAAACTGAAAAATTAACCGTCAGTCGTCGTCGGAGAACCCCCTCATTTTGAGACCTTCTAACAACAATGGGGAGGTTGGATCCCATCGTTGATTTGTGCAACTTCTTGAAAGAGTTGCGGCTGAAAATGCATAATGGCTGTTTTGATTTGGTGAAGAGGTTTTGGCGATATATGAGGAAACAAACGTTAGGTTTGGCGTTTCTGTCTCAGGGAAGGTTAGTTCTGCTGCGCCACCACCATAACACGAGATCCATTTCGTCATTTTGTCATATACATTCTTTTTAATTTAGCTTACCTCACTATGCAAAGTCCCTCACCTCTTTTCTTGTCTTTCATGAAATAATATCGTTCAGAGTCGGGGACGAACGAAGGACAATTTTCCGACCATTTCCCTTGGGGCTAGAGTTCTTAAATGAGGCAGAAAAAGAGAAAAACAACGGAAAAGGAGACTCGGCATCAGCGCTGTCACGATACGCTTCACTGTCCGAGAGTGAAATGCAACAAATTTTGACAGAAAGAGACTGGTAAAACCAAACAAATGACAAACTGGTCTGTTTCATCCTTCAAAGGTTTTAATTTCCGTTTTAAAATTGTTAAATATATATATACAGTTGTTCTCGGAAATAGTAAAACTCACGGAAAAATTGTCTGCAAAAGTACAATCACTTCTGGTATTGTTGTCCGTTTTTCGCGTCGGCCAATTCCACCGGCTATATTATAAAACAATTGATTTGTGCTTTTAGCTGTGCACTATCGAGTTATGGAGCACGTGGGAAGTTTGAAGAGCACTCAAGAAGCTAGAGTTGCCCTCGGCTATTGCCTCGGGCAACTCTTACGCTTCTTTCGTGCGCTACAAACTTCCCACGTGCTCCATAACTCGTTATAGTTCACCCCTAAAATTTCTCCGATTCTTATTGGTTTAAATTGATCAAGTGACGCGATAGTGTTCATCCGTGGAGAGATACTATTTAAACAATAGAGTCTTTCTGTCGAGAAACTATCGAGGAGCGCTTCTCGGGCAAATATTTGTTTTAAGAACATCAAATTTCCAAGGGGCAACTATCAGCCAATAGTTCCTCGACAGAAACACTCTATTGTTTAAATAGTGCACCTAAAGCCTGAACCATTTGTTAAGTTGTGTTTAGACTGTTTCAAATATGAGTCGAATTCTAGTTTTGCATTTGAGACACGCGTTCCGTTCACTTCGAAAAGTAAACACTCGGCCTGGTATATCTTCAATTCGTAAAACCTTCATTAGCATTTATCTTCCTCGTTTTAGCTACAGGTATAGATAAAGAAATAATTAAGTGAGATTTTCAAATTTACCCTGAAGATTTAATTTGTGAAAGAGTATAAATATTAAAGCGAGGTATAGTGTTACTGAAGTAAACGATACAGACATTAATCTAAGATTTCCCCAAACAAAGTAATAATTGACTATCAGTTTACTACATTATTGATCGTTTTATATTTTTATTTGGCAAATGCTTTCAATACTGATAATTATTACACGACTCGGGCAGCCAGAGGGCCAATAACTAAAATCAACCAATCAAAATGCTCTATTGCCGGTCCAATATTCTCTAAGTATTGGACCGGGCACAGTCCCGAATGGTCCCGAATAATACCGCACTTGTGTCGCTTTGAACTTCAGTCGTATAATAAATCTCTTATTAACCAAGCTTGCTCGGGACCGTACAGGAAGAATATCGGCCCTCAGTCTTTTTTGTACGGACCTCGCTGCGCTTCATGAACTATTGCTTAAATAGTGCTTGATTGCGAAGGATCGTGCACATATACGTTTCATAACCGAAGTTCATATATATGTATTTCATATGTTTGTTGTTTGATTTATCATCTACGGGTTTATGTCGAATTAATTTGATGGCCTGCTCCCAGTTGGCTTGTTAGCTCAATTGGTAGAGCGCTGCACTAGTATCGCAGAGGTCAGTGGTTCGAATACCGTACAGGCCTGAATTTTTTTCAGGTCTGATTTTCACTATTGCTTAAATAGTGCTTTACTGCGAAGGATCGTGCACATAAACGTTTCATAACCGCAGTTCATATATATGTATTTCATATGTTTGTTGTTTGACTTTTCTTTTTTTAAAACAAACATGAGAAGTACGAATAAACAACTCTTAATCTCCATGAAGGAGTCGAACCTCAGACCTGCGGACGCTGTGTCCGTTGCTCCACTACTGAGTCTACAGTGAGCTAAACTAGTAAGAATAAATTTCAACAGGAGTGGCTCAAAATACATCGTGCATTATAATTGCCATACAGTTTGCAGGCAGGCTCCAAATGTGAACCCGCTCGCAGTCTGTATCGTACTCTCTTTATCCTGATCTTAAGCCTCTTAAAATCAAGTTTGCTAACCGCTGTTTTGGCTTCCTTTTTGTCTTTCCTAACTAGTAATATTTTGTGAATAATTTTTCCCTTTTCTGTTCTTTTGATTGCAGTATACAGTGTTAGGAGTGTAAGGAGAACAATGTAAGAAGCATAAATTTTAATTGTCGCGTGAGAGTACCGTAAGTACCATAACGTAAGTATTGTACCGCAATTTACGCACAGAATTCCTTGTAAGTATCTTTACTGTAGTTCATGTAAGTTTTTTAAGTAGTCCTCTTTGTGTGTTTATAATTAATTAATAAGAAATAAACTAGCAAATAGTATAAGAAAGATGGCGAAAATTTAGACTAACGGTTGGTAAAAGCTTAAATTTTGCTGGTCGCGTTGCTCCAAAATTTCCATGTAGACACATTTACTTTACTAGATCTTCTCAAAATGTACTGTGGGTACTATTTTCAGTTGTTTTGGAGCGCCTTAGCCATCGGTTTAACCCCACTTTCAGGTAAGCGTTGCTTGGTTTTTTCGGTAATTCACTTATGAGGCAGAGTATAATCTTGTTACTATTTTGAAACCAAACATGTGACAAGAGGAATGGGATGTTTTTCTATTTGTTTGGAAATCAGGCGAAGTTCTTAAAGACAACTTTGAGCCACTTAGTACATTTGTCAACAATGTGGCAGAAACTGTCCTTAAAATAAGACAGAGAGAATGGTGGCAACTGAATCTTTTCTACACTTGAATAACTATCCGAGGTAGATGAACGATTAACAAGTTAAAAGTACTTTCCTTGAACCATTCATTTCAAGTGACGGCAAGCGAAACTCGTGGGGGTGCTTATACGATTTTTAACGAAGCTTAGAACTTTGAGCCGCATTGTACACTTCCCGAAGAAGACATTTCCCACCTGAGCCCGGATTGGTCTTATTTTAAAGATCCTCGCATCCTCCAACGGGTCTCAAAACAAAATTAAATTACCCAAAATATGAAATCTTACTCTTATAAAAGTTTCAAACCGTTGCTCCAAAAACAACAGTAGGAATTACATATCATCCAAGACCACATTTCGCTCGTGAAGGATTTGAGCGGCCCGCGTCGATTGCGGAGCCCGCTGACAAACCCTTGAAGTGACCGTTTAGCAAGCTGTGTGATCATCGCTCCTCAGTTCCTGACCTCTTCGCTTTGCCTCTCCCCCCTCCCCCCAACTCTCAGCACGGAGACTTAAGTTTAAATGTGATTCCTCTTAAACAAAGAGCCAGTCTCGTTACCCAATTCGTTGAATGAAGTTGCATCAAGTCTGTTACTGCGACTAAAGGCAGGAACCAGTCCGTCAGAAATCTTTACCGCTTTCTTGTTGTTGTTGTTGTTTTTTTTTTGGGGGGGGGGGAGAAGAGTTTTCTCTTCGTCTCGGTGTGTTGGGAAAACTTTCTAATTAAAATTCATCAATCCACACCTTGAAGGTGACACTTAGGGGTAAGACGTATTCCGACGTAAACTTGCATAAGGCCTATCATGGAAGACACGTATTGTCAAAGAGTCTCTTGGTAGAGGACAAGCTGAAATATCAAACAAAGTGAACTGCAACTGTAAACTCACCCTCCTTTAATTGCTTGGATTGTAGTATAACTTGTCAGACGTTACTTAACAACTAAACTATTCAAACTGCATGGTAGCTGGTACTGCCAACGAGGTTGCAGCTCACGTTCGTTTAAAACGACCAGGTTAGAACTGATAGGAGATTCACAGTAGTCCATCAAGCTATCCCTTATTCTCAATTTATATTCACGTACTGCCTTGCACAGTTGGCTGTAACCAAACTGCGCGTGTGATGATTAGCATTCGGACCGATGATCAAGTAAACACTCAAAACTGATCTTTTTATGTTAAAAAGTTTTGTTGCTCCTTCGTGGCTTGCCTGGCCAAAATAAAGTAACGTGGGCAATATAAAAATTATTAGGTACAACTTTATCGAAAGACATTTAAGTTTAACAATAATATGTTTTAGAAATATAGTTTGAAGGTTTAAATAAAAGCACTCATTTTGTACATAAAACCATACCAAAACCATACCTCTAAATTACTATAATTAATTGAATAAGTTATTCAACTCGCATATACCTAAAAGCCAATCCTGAATTCAAAAGACTTCCTTTAATATAATGCTTATACAGATCCCGTAAGACAAAAGACAAGTTTCGTTTCTCATCCTCGCTTTCGAATCTAGCTTCAACGTCTGTGCAGAATGCGATCTTGATTCATCGAAGTAAATTGAGAACTGAGAAATAACTCTTAGAATGATAACAGCTTTCTGTATCGAACCAACTGCACTAAAGCAAAGTACGCTCGAGACCTATAGCGGCTTTACCAGTCTCGATTTCCGGAGTAAAAATGTGACAATTTAACTTCTCAGAGCTGCGATCTATTAGAAGGTAAGTTTAAATATAATTCCTATTTTAAAAAGAGCCAGGCTCTTTCCCCAGATTAATGAATAAAGTCCGTTACTAGTATTAGTTCTTGTTCTGAAAAATTGATGTCCTTGTCGAACATCAATTTTTCAGCCAATACAACGGGTCCAAACCTGAACTCTACCGTCGCTACATCGACGACTGTATCGGCGCTACGTCCTCTACCAGAGAGGAGCTCACTCAATTCATAACCGCAGTCAATTCTTTTCACCCGGCTCTGAAATATACCTGGGAAATTTCTGACAATTCTTTATCCTTTTTAGACATCAAAGTTTCCATTGAAGGTAACGGTTTATGCACTAGTGTGTATTACAAACCCACAGACTCGCATAATTACTTGTTATATTCGTCTTCGCATCCATCTCACATTAAGAATTCCATTCCTTTTTCTCAGTTTCTAAGACTCCGTCTTTTATGTAGTGATGACACTGATTTCCACCACAGATCAGAGTCAATGTGCCAGTTTTTCGATAAACGTGGTTACCCTGTTTCTGTCGTTCAAGCGGGTTACCACCGCGCCCAACTTACTGATCGACATTCAGCACTACAAACGTCGCATAAGGAAGATTCCGACCGCATTCCATTCACTCTCACGTTTCACCCTCACAACCACTCAGTTAAATCCATCATTCTCAAAAACTTTAAATTACTTCAAAACGATCCAGAGACAAGCATTATCTTTTCGCAGCCTCCGCTCATTTCATTCAAACGCGAAAAAAACATAGGCAATTTATTGGTCAGAAGTTCTTTTCAGACTAATGACCAACCAGGCACTTTTAAATGCGCTCGTGCACGATGCAAAAGGTGTCCTTTCATTCACAACACTGATAAAATATCGGGACCTAAACGATCCATTAAGATCACCGATCACTTCATGTGCACCTCCGCCAATGTAATCTATTGCATAACTTGTACTTATTGCAAAAAGATATACATCGGCGAAACAGGCAGAAGACTATGTGACCGATTCCGAGAACACCTTCGAGACGTGGAAAGGAATGACAAGGACACATCGAAACCAGTCGCTAGGCATTTTAATCTACCTAATCATTCTAAGCAACATATGGCAATTTGCGGTCTTTCCTTACACTTAGGTACCACGGAAAGCCGTAAAAATCTTGAACAAAAGCTCATCTTTCAAACCGGCAGTCTAAATCCCACAGGGATCAACGAACGCTTTTCATACCACTAATTTATTCTTGTTTTTCTCGTTGCCATGTTCCCACCAATAACGTAGCTCCATTTTCTGCCTTTAAAAGCACACACAACCCACAATTCCTCTATTCGCTCCGACGAAGGGCTAACGCTCGAAACGTCAGCTTTTGTAATCGTTATGGTGGCCAATTTACCATTTCAACTTTGTTGATATATCCAAATTAGTTCCATGAGTTATTTAATTCGACTTCTAAGGAAAAACAGCCTAACAGCTTCTGTATAAATTTTGATATTTGAAAACTTTACTGAACAAGTCTGTCTCCCAATAACGGTCGCCTTAATCACTACCGGAGCACTGTCCGGTGTAAGATAGAATGATGTTAGATCTCATCGATAAAATAGGCTTTTTTCAACTCAACACATGTCTTACTAGATTCTAAATTTACCCCATTCATACCTTCAAATTATGTAAATGTATGCAATCGAGTCTATTTACCAATCTGATGAATTGCAAAATATCAAATCAAACCAGTGATTATAGCTTCTTACAATTTGGCTGCCCAGGGAGCGGATAAAAATTTTTTCCCCTTTCCTACTTTTGCAAGAGAAAAATTATCTTTCGCTGCACAAGACGGGCCAGAATATTTCCCAACTCCTACATCTGAATGAAGTATTTGACTTAATCTCTTATTTCTTACTATTGCAAATACAAAAAAGCATCGTCCACCACGCTGAAAGGGTTTGTAACAACAAGATCCATTCCCATTTCAATCTTGGTTGACCGCCTACTACAGTTCAGATTTTCATCCGCCTTCTTTGCACAGCAACTATCTCTAGAGTGAAAAGAAGACAAACCAACTAAGACACAAGTATTTCGACAAATAAAATAAAAACATGATATAGTTTGTTAAAATTGTTTTTGTCTTCTTCATCAAGCTTTGTTTTTGCTCTGTTGAATTGTGCAGCTTATGCCGGTGGCTAAGGAAGTCAATTATCTCAGTCCACTGTATCTGACGCTTCTAACATGTTAAGTAATGTTTGTAAAGTTACACGAAAAATCACAATTGGTATCCAATTCTTTTTCTTTTGTTCTAGATCTAGTACTACAGCTGTTTCCCTTTAAAAGATGATTAAACAAGTTTTTTTTACATTGAGAAGCCTCTAGACTGCATCGTTTCCATTCAGCTCAAGAGTGACATCATCCCCAATGAGAACAAATGGTGCCCAGTACTTTACTTCCCCGAACCTTTCGGACTCTTTCATGCGTTTCATGGCTTCATGAAGAGCTTCACTGACCCTCCTTCCTTTAACTAGCTCTTCATAGAAATGTTTCATGAACTGGAAAGTGGCCTCGTCATCAATTGCCCAGAGGGACACCAAAACGGAACGAGCCCCAGCACCTAAAAATGCTCGAGCGATGCCAACTACCCCCTCCGCTTTTATTTCTCCGTGAGCGCTATGACAGCAACTTAACACAACCAGTCTCGCCCGCAATTGAGCTTCCAATACATCCGCCATGGTTAATAAAAAGTCTTTTTCTTCAGGACGATGGGATTCCCGAGCAGGGTTTGGTGCCAAGGCAATTTCGCCTGTTTCCATTTTGCCATGTGCAGCGATGTGCACTAAAGCAACCGTGGAGAGTTGCTTCAAAACTTCACCTTTAGTAGCCTTTTCTCCGACGAGGGGAGCCGTGCCTAGGATTCTTCCAATCATTTCCACCTCTTTCTTTGCATATGGCAGCTGACACAACTTTATTCCCTTATAGAGAACTTCTTCGACGCACGGATCTCCCACAAGCAGCGCGCCGGTCTTGTTGTGGAAGTCAGTTGGACAATCAGTAAGTAATTTCAAAGTAGTCAAGGACGGAATAACCCTGATCCTTAGCAACTCAAACAGATGCTCTTGCTTTTGGTTCATCAATGCTGCATAAGGTACCAAACAAAGTGGACCTTCGGGAACGAGTATGAGGTCATTTCCATCAACCAGGTCAGCAACAGGAACAATGATGGCGTCATAAAAGCTTCTCAAGGTTTCCTTTGGTAGAACACTCCGAGAATCCCTGATAGGGGCTCTCTCAGTGGTCAATCCCGTTTCACGCGGCTCATCAAGCGAGCGATTTTCGATTTCAACGCCAGAGCATACACCAATCTCCACCAGAGCTTTCTGGCTTAAAGTCCAAATGAAAGTTGTGGCGTCTCTTTCTGATTCATGGTCGCCAATCTCTTTTCTTCTCAAGGTGACCTCTTTATCCTTCCTTATAACCCAGAAAACAATTTCTTTTTTACTGAAGGCCATAAAAACTGTTGTCGCTGGAATGGATCTGGGATAGAAACCAGTTGACTTCACAGAGGAATGAGACCAAGAGTAAATTTCTTGAAACCCATATTTTGCCTCAATGAGATCTCTCAGGGCCTGTGCCCGTCCATCCTCCGCAACACGCAAGGAATCAACAACTCGACCCTGTCTTAAATGTAGACGCCACAGTCTAATGTACACATCATTATACGTATCACGGTAGCTAATTTTCCATTTGTCTTTAAGCTGGGGATGAGCCCTTATTTCATTCAACTTTGACAAACTGGAACTATAGTAGTCAAGGGCATTCAAAAAAGATCCTTGATCTTCAAAAACGTTACCAAGATTATTTAGTGATTGTGCAGTTCCAAATTTGTCCCCCACTTCTTTTGCAATTTGTAGGTGACGCTCATGGTACTCGATGGCCTTATGAAAATTGCGTAGCCTACGATAGGCGTGGCCAAGATTTCCATAGGCCCCTCCTTCTCCAGCTTTGTCCTCTACTTCTTTTGAAATTTGTAGATGACGCTCATGGTACTCGATGGCCCTATAAAAATCGCCTAAGCTGTCATAAGCATTGCCAAGATTTCCATTGGCGGCTGCTTCTCCAGCTTTGTCCCCCAATTCTTTTGCAATTTGTAGGTGACGCCCATGGTACCCGATGGCCTTATGAAATTCGCTTAAGCTATGATAGTCACTGCCAAGATTTCCATAGGCCCCTCCTTCCCCAGCTTTGTCCCCAACTTCTTCTGCAATTTGTAGGTGACGCTCATGGTACTCGATGGCCTTATGAAAATCGCCTAATCTATTATAGGCATTGCCAAGATTTCCATAAGCCGCTCCTTCTCCAGCTTTGTCGCTCACTTCTTTTGCGATTTGTAGGTCACGCTCATGGTAGTCGATGGCCTTATGAAAGTCGCCTAAGCTATTATAGGCATTGCCAAGGTTTCCATAGGCCCCTCCTTCTCCAGCTTTATCCCCCACCTCTTTTGCGATTTGTAGGTCACGCTCATGGTAGTCGATGGCCTTATAAAAATCGCCTAAGCTATGATAGGCATTGCCAAGACTTCCATAGGCTCCCCCTTCTCCAGCTTTGTCCCCTACTTCTTTTGCAATTTGTAGTTCACGCTCATGGTAGTCGATGGCCTTATGAAAATCGCCTAAGCTATGATAGTCACTGCCAAGACCTCCATAGGCCCCTCCTTCTCCAGCTTTGTCCCCCACTTGTTTTGCAATGTGTAGGTGACGCTCATGGTAGACGATTGCCTTTTGAAAGTCGCCCAAGCTATGATAGTCACTGCCAAGACCTCCATAGGCCCCTCCTTCTCCAGCTTTGTCCCCCACTTCTTTTGAAATTTGTAGGTAGCGCTCATGGCAGTCGATGGCCTTATGAAAATCGCTAAAGCTATGATAGGTATCGCCAAGATTTCCAGAGGCCCGTCCTTCTCCAGCTTTGTCCCCCATTTCTTTCGCAATTTGTAGGTGACGCTCATGGTAGTCGATGGCCTTATGAAAATTGCTTAAGCTATCATAGGCATTGCCAAGACTTCCATAGGCCAGTCCTTCTCCAGCTTTGTCCCCCACTTCTTTTGCAATTTGTAGGTGACGCTCATGGTACTCGATGGCCTTATGAAAATCACCTAAGCTATTATAGGCATTGCCAAGATTTCCATAGGCCCGTCCTTCTTCAGCTTTATCCCCCACTTCTTTTGCAATTTGAAGGTCACGTTCATGATGGTCGATGGCCTTATGAAAATCGCCTAACCTATGATAGGCATTGCCAAGATTTCCATAGGCCCCTCCTTCTCCAGCTTTGTGTCCCACTTCTTTTGCAATTTGTAGGTCACGCTCATGGTAGTTAATGGCCTTATGAAAATCGCCTAAGCCATGATAGGCATTGCCAAGATTTCCATAGGCCCCTCCTTCTCCAGCTTTGTCTCCAACTTCTTTTGCAATTTTTAAGTGACACTCATGGTACTCGACGGCCTTATGAAAATCGCCTAAGCTATGATAGGCACTCCCAAGACTTCCATAGGCCCGTCCTTCTCCGGCCTTGTCTGCCACTTCTTTTGCAATTCGTAGGTCACGCTCATGGTAGTCAATGGCGTTATGAAAATCGCCTAGCCTATGATAGGCACTGCCAAGATTTCCATAGGCATGTCCTTCTCCAGCTCTGGCCCCCACTTCTTTTGCGATTTGTAGGTGACGCTCATGGTGGTCGATAGCCTTATGAAAATCGCCTAAGCTATGATAGTCATTGCCAAGATTTCCGCAGGCCAATCCTTCTCCAGCTTTGTCCCCAACCTCTTTTGCAATTTGTTGGTGACGCTCATGGTACTCGATGGCCTTATGAAAATCGCCTAAGCTATTGTAAGCATTGCCAAGATTTCCATAAGCACGTCCTTTTCCAGCTTTGTCCCTCATTTCCTTTGCAATATGTAGGTCACGCTCGTGGTAGTCGATGGCCTTTTTAAAATCGCCTAAGCTATCATAGACATTGCCAAGGCTTCCATAGGCCCGTCCTTCTTCAGCTTTGTCCCCCACTTCTTTTGCAATTTGTTGGTGACGCTCATGATACTCTTTGGCCCTAGAAAAATCGCCTAGACCATGATAGGCATTACCAAGATTTCCGTAAGCTCCTCCTTCTCCAGCTTTGTCTCCTACTTTTTTTGCAATTTGAAGGTCACGCTTATGGTAGTCGATGGCCCTATGAAAATCGCCTAAGCAATGATAAGCAATGCCAAGATTTCCATAGGCCCGTCCTTCTCCAGCTTTGTCCCTCATTTCTTTTGCAATTTGTAGGTCACGCTCGTGGTAGTCGATGGCCTTCTTAAAATCGCCTAAGCTATGATAGGCACAGCCAAGATCTCCATAGGCCCCTCCTTCACCAGCTTTGTCCTCCATTTCTTTTGAAATTTGTAGCTGACGCTCGTGGTACTCGATGGTTTTGCCATGATTTCCACGAGTCTGCTCCTGGCTAGCTTTGAGTTTTGGCCTCAAGCCTTTTGCATTTTGCGAATTGTCCACTACCCTCGAAAAAAGAAAAATAGGAAGTTTTTTCAGGGATTCTAAACGCCACAGAAAGTTCCTACCAATGACCCTTTTAAAAAAAAATAGGTTTGCATTTTCCTTTTTTCTTAGAGGCTCTTTCAAAATATTCTTTTCATCAAATAAAATAATGTTCTAAGTAAACAAAACGGCTTATTGGGTCGGAAAGCTAACAAATGTGTTTTTGGCTCACGCTTCAGTCCCCAAAACTACTTAAGACTGCCCTATTTAGGATATTCCCCTCTCCAATTTGTCTTACTTCATGCCTTATTATCGGCCGTAAAGAGTTCCGCATAGGAGATGGGTATTGAGGTGAGACATTACATTTGAATCGTTTTTTGAGAGTTTAAGGGCCAGTCATGGCCAATGTTTTGATCCCCGCCCCCTTTTACAGAGAATGATATCCTAAAGAAGCATGTCTCAGCATTCTTCTTAGAACCGACGGCCGGAAATAAGTTTGAAAGATGAAAGCAATAGAGGGCGGCCAGGTAATCGTTACGCCATATTGTTTCGTAAGACCGGGATCTATTCAGTTTCCCAGGCCTACCTCGGAATTCTGCACGAACCTTAACGCAACATCTGAACTGGGAATAGGTTCATAAAGCGTATACCCCATTCACCTTAGAAAAAAACATGTTCAACCAAATTTTACTGCATCTAACTCGTTACATATATACAAACATAGAAGATTTAAATCAATACATTAGATATAAAATCCAAAATATTAAATAGCAACTGTAGAGCAGGAGACAGTACTATGTTCCAATTGATGTCCAGTCCCAGTAAAAGGAAATGTCAAATAAAATAAACAGCTAATAAAAAGACCAGTATTTTAGATAGAAATAAGTTCAAATGTATAGCCACACTTGCGTTATTATCCTACACTGTACACCCTGCTACTTGGAAGATTAGAAAACATAGCTTTCAAAATCACAAAGGGCTAAAAGCCTGCGATTCAAACTGGTTATAAAATAAGTTCAAATTTACGTCCGTTGGCCATTATTTTCAAGCGAGGATAGCAATATTATATACGGAATATATCCAATATCTTTGTTTTGCATTAGTTAAGTTTATGGCCAAGTTCTACGAAGCCTGCTTTAGCTTTAGGAGTGAGAGCCAAGTCTCTGAGTTCCCTTCTATATTCTAGTTATGGTTACAGAGAAATTTTACGTTGCAGATGCTTGAAGGGAATATCCCTCGGATAATTTAAACTTAACTTCGTTTAAACCGTGTTTATCTGAGTTTAATTCAGAAGCAGAGAACTGAAAACCTTAATTCTCCATAGTATTAAAGTTGTGCGACATTTGAAGTCGACAAACATCGGTGTAAGCAGCTTTTATCAAGAAAAATATCTTTTGCATCTGAGAAAACAGCTTTAAAACATGTTTGAGCTTTGTTGTGAAAGGGGTATAAACCTGACACTGGCTAGTGATGCATATAGTTCCACATCATCACTCTGAACAAAATGAACTGAAAGTGTCTACCTAGCTTAAGAAGGCAGAGTAGCCCGCAATTAATTTGGTCAGCTAGGTTCTAAATGGACAGCTCGATCCGTTAACCTTGCAATATTTGCAGCATGATTAAACCTGTTTTCTCTCCATCTCCATATCGTTGTAACTTATTTCATTTTCAAACAATATTAAGGCCATGAACGTTATTTACAGTCAACTTGCAGATATGTAGCTCTACTACCAACAGCAGAGAGAAAAGACCTCACTGTCATTGTGTGCTACTGTACATGTTTATATTCAAACCTGGAGAGATGTCTTGTTCACGATCTTGATTTTCTTTGGTTTGAGGGACCACCGTGATAGCTGAAGAAGAACACAAAGGAAAGACGGTGTTATTAGTCATCCCTGCAGTGATGAGTTCATTTTCCAAATTTATCAAAACTCTGGTCAAACAATCAAACACCACAATAAAAAAGAAAGCAATTAGCCACAAAAAAATGAAACAAATTGGAGGTTAGGTCAAATGCACACCTTATTCTCTAATATATAAGCTTCATTCCGTGACAATCAATGCTTTACATGACAACCTTACGTTCAAAGTAAGGAATTTAGCTGCGGCTTAGTTGCATAGACGTAAGTATAGAAGGGGAAAATTTCCAACTGAAGAGCGAGTACAGAGAGAATTTCCCTTCAAGTAATGAAAGCTACGGAAGTTTCACTCAGCGACCGTTGATTACAGTTATTGGTGCCTATTACTATCACGGTAAACATTAGCGAAACAAATCAAAATCAAGGTTAATACGTTCCGTATGACAAACACCGGGTTAGTAGTCAGGAACCAATCAGAACGCTCAGATTTACCTTCGGACTACCTTGCCATATAACAATTATACGATCTATGGGTGTTACCTCGCCGTTCAACATACTTACCGGCTGACATGTCCCAATCAAAATCTGAAACGACATGAGCAGATCTTTCCTGACTTTCCATTGGGTCTGTAATGAAAATTAACAACTAAATAAATGTATACAGATGCTACATAAATATAATGATAATGTGTGATAGGCAGAAAAAAACAACTACATATACATCCCGGAATGTATATGTAGTTGTTTTTTTCTACCTACCACACATTATACCCGCTCTACTATTTGCATAGAGCACTGTTTCACGGACACCAAGTTTAATCTCTCTAAATATAATGATATTTATTAAAAACTGGATCATTGGATAATTCAGTTCAAAACTTTTTATATTGGCTTAGCCATTATGGTATATCAACCAATTTACCATAATCTACAAATATGGTAAGCGTACGCGTCAGCTTAAAATCAAAAGGGAGCTAAAAAATCCGGTCTCTTCTCACAAAATAATAATTTCTTGGGGGCGTTTTTAATAAAACAATTATTCCACTCGCGGTTGTTGGCTTTGAGATGATTATAGCCAACGAGGCGCTACGCGCCTCGTTGGCTATCTATCATCTCATATCCAACAAGCGCGAGTGGAATAATTGTTAAATAGATAACCAAGTGAATAACTAGTTATAAATTAAAATACTTTTGTTTGGTTGCACAGTTCATCTGATCGGAGAAATAAATATTGTGTATTTGCTTTGATAGATAGCCTAATTTCACTGTGAATAATGTTCCTTACCCATGCTTAAGTCTACAAAACTAAGAAAAAAAAATTATGTGTTCAGCATACTCCTCTCCCAACTTGTCCAAGCTTATGCCTCAAAATCCGACTGTTATTATGTATTTCTTTGTATTTTTAAACGATTCTTTTTGCTATTCTAATCACCTGCTTTGGGCATAAGATAGGGATATTAGAGGGAGGCATTACATTTAAGTCGCCCATGAGAGTTTGGGGTTCAGTCATAACTTATGTTTTGTTCCTCTTCCTCTCACAGAACGCTAAAACCTACACAAGCATATCCCAACATAAGTCTAAGATCCGAGGGTCTTAATAAGAAATAGATGGCGGCCTGGTCGTTGTGGATGCAATTTTGTTTCATGATTTACACGTAAGACTGGGAACTATTCAGTTTCCCAGGGGGGTTCCTTGGTGTTTTGCTCAATCCTTATCGCAACTCCATAACCCTTTCACTCTCAAGATCTCCTTAGTAATTCTCCTTACTGCCTGCCATACAACTCTTGTGAGGTTAGTTTGAAGAATTCGATATTGGATCAACTTATAATCCCCTTACCGATTTTTTTTCTTTATTTTCATCTCTTTTCTGTTTGATATTTGGTACAAGTACAGGAATGAGCAATAAGGGCACACGTCAGTCAAAGACAGAAATGTACGAAGAACTTCTCGCTTGTGCTAGGCTTCCGACTCTATGCTAAAGAAGTCTAAAAGATACTATCATTCTGATATATAAAGTTAGAAACAATCTAATTCCAAGCTTCGTCTCATGACTATTCAAAACTAAGAACTCTCAACACTGCCTCAGAAACTGGGGCTTTTAAATACTTCGTTTAAACACGTGGTACGGGAAAAGTTGGTGATTTTTCCATGTGTTCGTTTAAACACATTTATTTGTTGTTTTCGTTATTCTAGCGCTCTCAATTCATACGAGTTTCTTCGTTTTAGTGATTCAAAAAATGTAGAAAAGCCTCAGTAGTTTTTGAAAATGGATTTTGCATTGTTACCTTTTCTTCATTTGTAGCTGTCTATCGGTACTTTTCTTATTCAATTCTAGTGAAATTTTAGGTAAATAAAAGTGTTAATGATCTTTTTGGCAAAATTAGTTTTCATGGTAGCTGGCTGCTGAGTTTATACTCGTAACTTCAATTTCCTTCCTTACGATCAAACTCAACACCAACCTTGCCTAGATAAGTAGAAACTTTTAATTGCATATTTCATTTCATTTTGTAAGCTGCTCTGTTGTAATTACCATGGGTATATTTTTAATATCAAAGCTGTGAATTCTCACCTAAGGCTTCTATTTTTATGATGGTATAAAGTTTACTAAACCTGCTCTTTCATTTTTGGCATATGGATATTTCAATGTAAATCATTTAGCTCAGAGAAGTTTCCCGTTCTTTTGTAATTCTTGTTGAAATATTGTCAATTAAGGGAACAATGGAACCACGCGCTTGGTAGTAGTTAAGCAACTACATTTTAAAGCGTTGTTGATTACATCTGGGATTGAATACGCTAGAGGTCATGTCAGTTGTTGGTTTGACTTAAATTAAAAGTTTACCGTAGAACCAAAAGATTGTCTTGTCCTTGACGTCCCTAAAAGCTCACTTGAAGAGGTCACCTGTACCAGGGAATCGTGACGAGTTCCCGTTCTCGCTGCCGAGTCGTCTCTACTAAGCTAGGTCCTCGCGTTATTGTTGTGCCGTTCGCGAGAATTCAGTTCGACGAAGATAGCCGTATAATGAAAGGAATGTAATAAGTACCTTTGTTTGGCATGAGGTAAGTTTTCAGCCAAGTTCTACGAAGCCTGTTCTAGCTTTATAAATGAGAACCAAGTCTTTCAATACCTTCAATATTCTAGTGGTACTGAACAGAGAAAGTTTACGTTGCCGATCCACGTGGGGCATATCACTAAGAGGATTTAAAACAAACTCCGTTTAAACCGGGTTTAACTGAAATAAAATCCCAAATAGAGAACTGAAAAACCGTATTTTCCGTAGGATTCAAGTTGTGCGACATTTGAAGACAATAAACATCGATTTAAGCAGCATCTATCAAGAAAAATATTTAAACCGTATTTGACAAAACAGCTTTAAAACAAGTTTAAGCTTTGTTGTGAATGGGGTATAACCTGACACCGGCTAATGAAGCATTTAGTTCCACATCATCGCGCTAAACAATTTGGGCTGAAAGTGACTGCCTAGCTTAAGATGACAAAGTGGCCCGCAATCAATCTGGTCAGCTAGGATCTCGACTGACTGCTCGATCTGTAAACCATGCAATATTTGCAGCATGATTAACCTTCTTTTCTCTCAATCTCTACGTCGCTGTAACTTATTTCATTTTCAAACAATATCTGAGCTTAAGGCCACTGGGGATCGCTATTTACAGTCAGCTTGGAGATATGAAGCTCTATTCCCAGCCGCAGATAGAAAAGATTTCATTGTAAGTTTGTGCTCATGTTCATGTTTATATTCAAACCTGAAGAGATGTCTTGTTCTCGATCTTGATCTCTTTTTCTTTTATGGCTCCCCATAGCTGAAAAAAAGAGCACGAAGGAAAGTATTATTAGTCTATTAGTCATTCCCGAGTGCTGCAGCGATGAGTTCATTTTCCAAATTCATCAAAGTCTAAGTTAAACAATCAAACGCCACAATACAAAAGAACTGAAAAGATAAAAATCGGAGGTTGTGTCAAATGTCCTTGCACACCTTATTCCGTAAGAAGCTTAATGATAATGCTTTAAATGATAATCTTAAGTCCAAATTTAAAAATTTAGCCGCGGTTCACTTGCATAGACGTAAGTATGGAATGAGACCATTCCCGGCTGAAAGCGGGGGCAGAGGAAGCAGTGGCGGATCCAGGGGGAGGGTCCGGGGGGTCCGGACCCCCCCCCCCCCATCAGACCTGACGCTTACAACTTTGAGACTGAAATTCTTACATCCGCAGTATCGTATATCACTTTTTAACTGGCTGATTTTTTAAATTAATGAATTCAAGTAAACGGTAAGCGGCCAAGGTATAACGTGCAACCGCAACTGGTGGAAGGGGGTGTAGGGGGTGTGTGTGGGGGGGGGGGGTGTGGGGAGAAGTAATTTGCTTCAAAAGAGTCCAACAGTCCTATCTGAACCAAAGTTTGAACCCCCCCCTCCCAATCAAAGATTCCCAGATCCGCCCCTGGGGAGTTTTCCCTTCAGTGAGTGAAAGTGAGAATGAAAATGAAACTCATGACTTGGCAGATTTCACACAAGATAAGGGATGCCCTCTCGATGGCAGTGATTGTGGAGTCATTTGATTAAAGTTATTGGTGCCCATTGCTATTGCAGTAAACACTGGCGAAATAATTTTGAAAGAAAGTTAATATATAAACCCTTCCATACGCGTAAATGTGTTTTTACAAACGGGTAAATGTGTTTTAACAGACGGGAAAATTAATCAACAGCATCTACACAACGGTAAAACTCACACTTACCTTCGTTAGCTAAGATGAACAGGCGACAAGCGAGAGACAAAAGCGATAGATTTGAGAGGATAAAACAACCAACGGAGATGTTACAGCAGCTTTATCAATATAAGAGCGATCAATTTTGCTTCTTGAGAACACGTCACTTCGCTTGTTTAATTTTGAATTGAATGGTTCACATGCATAGCGAGCTCCTCGGGCGAATTTTTCACGAGCACATCTTTTCCAAAGGTTTGGCCAACACTTCAAGCGCTCTGAAATTTCTCAAAGAAATTCCTGAGAAAACGAAAGCTGACAATTAACCTCGCGCTCGAAAGTTTATCCAACGTCCTGAACCCTTATGTTATCTTTAGACTCGAATAAAATTGAACTTGTTTCGAGTAGATTTTCGAGTAGTTTGTTTGTCTTGTAAATTTAAATTTAAAGTTGTCGTTTCTTTATTGAGAGATCTTGCTTCGCTTTTTACATCTAATGCCATTACATTTGGCTGTATTTACTGTGGTAGTTATACTGAAGCAGGTTGTATGGAACATCTCTGTGACTGAGGATACCGCAGACAACCATTATCGTGAAAAGCTTGAAACCATTGTATTTAGTCCTACCTGACAAACAGAGGTGAGGATTCAACCGATCTGACACCCGAATCTCCTGAGAAAATTCACACTCAACTAGAGTTCCTTTCCTTTCGGTTGAAGTATAAAACTAAATGATTTGTAGATAACTGTAGAGCACTTTTACCAACCATAAATTCGACAAGACGAAAGGTGGAAGACGGACAGACGTCAATGATTTGAATATGCAGTCATAACATTCGTCACGTGACTTCGACAACGGAATCAAATTTCCTAGCTGTCACGCGATCATTCATTTCTGTACCGTTACATTCCTCTGACCCCAATATCTATTCAGTGGGTAAAATTCGATTCATGTGTTTATCTTGGATAGATCGAGGTCATTTTCAAGATTGTTCGTAGATAAGTTAAACAGACAAATCTATCAGTCTTAGAGCGGACAAGCAAGGGACCGGGGGCGGGGGATAATCGGTGGTGACGATTTATATCGCTTGGTCTTAGAGCAGCTCTTTTGCTCATTTCCATCAACCGAGAGCGTGACAAAGCTATAGTCAGCTCCCCTCTCCCCACCCATAGAAAATAAATGGAACATTCAGGGTAATCCTGCGCTTTTTTTCTGTTTTTAAAAAGTTGCACCTTGATTGCATGTTGAACGCTTGCGGCCTCATACAGCGAGCTCCCACAACTATACAAATATGATTATAGGTAACTTTATTTCAACTCGGGTTGTTGAGGCTGATTAGGCTCCTAGCAATACATGCTAATATGCCGAGCAACACCCACCCATCCCACCCCAAGGGAGGACATCCACCACACAGTAATCTCGTAAGTAGGAGATTAACGTCTTCCCTGCTGGAGACGGAGCCTACGGCTTATTCGTCCTTATCCAAGAAGACTCGAATATCTGTCCATTTCTTGATATTATAGAAAGGTAGCAAATTTCCTCTCTTATTTTAAGACCACGAGTATTGGTCCCGCCAGGGCTCGAAACCTCGACCTCCCGCACAACACAGGGGCGGTCAAGATGTAGGCCCGACTTGGTATCATATGTCAAACCTGACGTGATTTAGATATACAACTAATAATTATAGGTAAAATATGAAGATTTTTCGCTCGAAGTAGCTTTGAATAGAAACAATGTTAACTCTAACTCGCTTCTATAGCGTCTGTTTGTTTGTTTGAAGAGTGAGACGGTTTTTCTTGGCTGATTTACAGCCGTAAAGCTAGTTCCCACACAGTCCCCTCTCATGCGGCTAGTCGGCCGCAAAGCAGCCTTGAAAATCCGAAAAAAAGGGAAAAAGGTAAAGTTAACTTTATTGCATTAAAACGGAGTCAACCTTTGGAGTTAAGAGTGCAACTATTCCTTCTGATAGAAATCCTTTGAGTTCCACGACACACTATCGGATACTACAGATTAAAAGCCCCTGGACTCCAACAATTTCGTATTAAGGGTTTTGAGAGGGCGCCTATATCCGAGGGGGCTGATAACCGGAATAGAAAATCTACAACAGTTTTGTTCAAAATAAGTTTTAAATTTCAGCCTGGCTCTAAATTTTACTTCAAAACGTCATACCGAACTGCAATTCATTTCTGTAAGTAAACTTCGAAGAGAATTTACGATTTCTTCTCAGCACAGCAAACTAGCACATAACAAAACAGTAGTTCAGACTTTTCCCTCGTAGTTCGTCTGTTGTTTAAATTTTCATACCTAATTCACAGCAGTTAGGCTTCTCCTGCTTTGTTTAATACAAAATCAAGAAAAACCAGAGGGGGGCATAATTATATCCAGGTGATCTTTTATCAGATGTATTTTCTTGTTTACAGGTGGGAGGCCCTGTAACAGGCAGGGGGTTGAAGGCTTATAAGCAGCGGGTCATGTCATCTACAAAGCTTGGGCTTCCTGTGGTGGCCTGGGTGCAAGTCGGGTAATGCATTTCTTTCTGTTACATGAACCACTTACAGTGAAGTGAACTAAGCATGTTTTGAATTTTTTCATATCATCTTTCCAAAGACTCAGCAAAGAAAGCCACAATAAGAAATAACAAATAATTATCAGTGTCAAACATTGGAACTGTTACTTGAACATCTCAGCTAGACAGATATCAAAACTTGTGAATTTCAGATGACAACCAAGTGATATGATTAGAATGCACAAGCCACCAAAATAAGATGAAACTTGACTTTTTCATGATTGCATACCCAGTATTCTTTTTAATGACTGATCCTTCTGTATTAGGAAGTTGTACATGAGGTCAGTAGTGCTCATTTACTTAATATTTCCTATAATTTGCTCTTATAATTATCATCAATTGTAAATTTTAGCTTTTCCAAATGCATTAAAAAGAAAACAAAGAGCAACAAAACTGAGGTTAATAAAGAACTAAATGTTGTTGGCAGGGATTTCCCTTACATTCTTGTATGAAGTTTGCAAAGTCCTTAATTAATCCTTATCCCAGACAATCAGTGAGTAGGTTCCCTGTGACATATTCTGTCTCTGAACTTGATTGCAACTGGTGCAGTTATTCTCTTATCTCATGCCTCTACAATTTGGTTTTCTTTGCCTATAAAAAAAGACAATTATACAAGTCAAATGAATGGATGGATAGATGGGTGGATGGATGGATGGGTTAGATGACCACTCCCATTGGGGCTTTTCAGGGCCATTCTTTACAACACTGTGCGGGGGACTTTGCCAGACTGCTTGTAGCAGTTTACAACAAATCAAAGTAAGTTGAAGATGCCCCCTCCCCCCCAATCCCCAGTAAACAGGCCAGACCACATCACAGTAATCTCATGAGTGGGTTCTTTAACGTCCCCTGCCTAACCTAATTAACCAATAGATGCAGGAGACGGAATCTACGGTTTATTCGTCCTTATCCCAGAAGACTAGAATGTCTATCCATTTCATGATATGATAGAGAGGTAGCACATTCTCCTCAGTTATTTTAAGACCTTGAGTATTGGTCTAGCCAGGGCTCGAACTCTCAACCTCTTACCCAAAAGTCCGGGCGCTCTAACCAATTGAGCTAACCAGGAGGTGGTTAAAAACTTCAGACAGATTAAAGCTTAAAATGATATATAACTACTTGTTATTTATAAGAATCCCTATTTTACTAAAATCTTCCTAGCCTACACACACCAGGTTTTCTATCATTTGGACAATAAAATTCCTGTAACCCTCAAACCCACCTAATTTCTCCTTAAAATATCATCCCTGAATCAGAAATTAAGGTAACAATATAATAGAGAAAATAATCACTAACTAAAGAAACTTATGATTGTTTAAAAGATTCTCCTTGTCAGCACCTTAGGAAATGTAAAAAGAACAGTATGGAGAATAAGAAAACTGATGATAGGGTGTAAAGGGTTAAGGTAATAAGAATAGAAAAAATGATCACAAACTAAAGAAGCTTGTGATTGTCAAACAAATTCTTCTTGTCACTATTATAAGAAATGTAAAGATAACAGTGTGGAGAATATCAATATCAATATTAGGGTGAAAAGGGTTTAGTGCTCAAGACAAACCACACAAAGCAGAAAATTTTATACGCATTATGATATAATTTAGACACAATGCACACTCTGATTGGTCAAAAATCTGTTCTCTATTTGCCTGTATACTCAAAGAAACTGAAACATCTTCCTGTCCTGTCAAATGGCACCCCACCAGGCGAATTCCAATATTTAATTCATTCGAAGCCTTTGGTTTGGAGTAAACAAAGAAGACCCTTTGAATGCCAAAAACTACCAACTAAGAAACATTTCTTTTCTCGCAAGTTAACAAACTGGTTTCTCCTGCGTTTCACTCCTTTATTTTAGGATCTCTGGTTTATGCAAACAAACTTTGGAACTTCCTGTCTACATTCCTCAAACTTTTGCCAAGAAAGACAAGTTGGCATGTTTTTGCTTCAAGAAAATTGTAGTGACAAACTAACTGGATTTTCCTTTAGATATTTACAAAAAATCTTATTTTCTGATGAGAAAAAAATCACTTGCAAAGTGAATTTGCCTCAACATTTATCACAGTTCCGTTTACTGTCCAATATTTCAGCTTTGGCTAAGTTTAAGCTTTTTAAGCTCTTTAATCTGTACATTTCAACAAGGTACAATCACAGCAGTATAGATTACAAATTTGAATGCAAATATACCAAAACCGTCTTCTTTTTTATCACCCCACTCCCTGACAGGACACTTGTGCCCCTGCCAACTACCTTGCTAGGATTATAAGTAAAGTTTGGGGTTGCAGATCTAGCCAAGCTGATTAAACACAGAAAGAAGGGAGAAAAGAGATCCTGATCAGTCTACCAGGAAACTTACTGCTTGTCTTATACAGACTTTAAGGGCTTGAAACTCCTTCTCACAGGCATGTTTGGTAATGTTGTCTTTCTGTGACACACACCTTCCATAAAGAAGGGCCTGAAGAAAAACAAATAATAACCATCAGGAAAAAAGGATATCTGAAATGACTTGACGAAAACTTCTTGGTTGAGTGTCAATACAGTCCCAGGTATATTCTGAGCACAGTTACTAAAGAACAAACTGTGCAGTTTTCAGTTGAATGAGTTTAAACTCTCAGATCTTAGGATTGAAAGGGTCCAAATTTCCAGGAGTTGGCTGAGAGAAGACAAGTTGGGACAAATCTGAACACTATAATGATTTTTTTTTTTTACTTAATATAGACACGTACCACTGTTTATAAATTGGATTGAGTCAAAAACGATGAGTCAGCAACCTTGGTCTGTGGTTGGTTGAAAATATTCACACCACCTAATCAACCAATCAGAGACAAAACAGCATGAATTTGTTGCTAGTATTTTGCAGTGGCCTCAATTACTTTTGACATCTTTGCTTCTGTTTTCTTTTTCTAGTTACTTACAACACCACACATTATACTTACAATGCACCAGCTATCCAACTTTTATAATATACCACTCATGATCAATAACTACCAATATATTGTTTACAATACTATATACCTACAAGAACTACTTAACTTTGCTGCAAATTGAAATAATGTTATTTGAAATAAAATTGCTTTTATTTTACTGATGTCAGCATTAGTCTACTTTAATTACTTTTCAATAAATATAAAAACTTCCCTTTACACTGTCAGAGAGTTTGTAACATATTGTGAATGAAAGAAACAACAAGGATAAAAAGTATTCAAATTCTACTTTTTTTATAATCATCATCCAGTTAGAGTGAAAAGCACAGGCCAGAAATCTAGAAATGTAGATTTCAATCAAACTTCAAACTTTAATCCCTATCTCCCATAGCTATACATTCTTTTACCACCAGAATGCTTGATCACAAGAAAATACAGTGATGAAGATGGGATATGCTGTTTTTATTATGTTATTATTAATATATAAGTACCTCTAAGGTGTAGGCACTCTTCTTGCTAACAAAAGGTATGGCTTGTCATAGCCTGGGTACCCATTGGGTTGTTATCCATTATATATTGAGCAGATGGCACTAGTATTGCCCATTTTGATTTCAGACATTGCATTGAAGTTCTATGCAGGGAAGACTATGTTGATAAGCTCAAGAAAACACCAGCATCATTGGTTTGAAATAGAAAAATAAAAGAGAAAGAAAAAACTGCAAATTATGTGGTTAGTGGGCATCACAGTCCCAGTGGTACTTTTAATTCATTTCTTATAATTTCCTTCTATTTTCAAGTAGGTCACTTAAGGGGCAAATTTTTTTTTTTTTTTTTTTTTTACTTAAGGGGGCAAAATTGCACCCTTTACTTGATTTGAAAGAAGCAGAAGACATTTACTGAACAATTAGGTCACTCTCTGTAATCCAACAGAGCAGGAGCAAACAAATACTCCCAGAGATCACACCACCATAGTGCTTTAACAGTTGACATGTGGGTGATCTTTGGCGGCACTTTTATCGCACCTCTATCACACTGCGATCATTTGATAAGCTGTCATCACAGAGAAACAGTCATGACTTTCACTACACTATTTTTTTATTTCAGTAGTGAACCAAAGAATTCATTGTACACCTAATTAATTAATTAATTAATTTAATAATTATGAGTTGCATTATGTTGTTGTTTAATCGAAACAATAAAAATAAAGAAAAAACAATAAATAAGAAAACCAAACCCAAAGATTAGTTCGTCCTGAAGAGTTCATTTCAAGTAGTAACTACAGGTAATCACCACTTGGCCGAGAGGAGAAACATATGTAAACCCTTGGCATTATGTAAGCTTGATTAAAAATAAACAAACCGAACGATTAACCTCACGTGGCTTCGATTTATTTATAACTTCTTTCATCCTAGGCTTCAAATAACTTTCCTGTTGGGCAATTTTGCCACAGTTACGATTTCCACGTGCAATGCTCCGGAAAAGATATGTAGGTATAAAATGGAACAGTACCCAGTTACAACACATAGCGGCTACATGTACCAACATTTCATTATCAGGTCTTCAACAATTATCTTTAACATTACTTTGTTCAGTTTTGTTACATATATCGTACTTACTTGTGTTAACTACTAGTACTACTGCAGCGAAGTGAACACAATGTATCGAGTTAAATCTAACCTCTGTCTTGCATTCCGCAAGAGGCCTCGCCAAGCCCGAGATTCGTCTGTAATCGTTTCCTCTTGAGCTCATTATGTCAGGTGTTTATTTTCGTTTTAGTACGTCCGCCATTTTTGAAAGCGCGCAATATATTCTGGGATAATATGCGGTTGAGCCTGGATGGGAGCAACAAAGCGGAAGTAAAGTAGGTTAAAACCGGAAGTTCTAATTTATTTAATGATATACTCACTAGCAGACAAACAGACCATAACAGCTTACGTACTGTAACACGTTTTCATAATTCTGCGAAATGTAAAATCTTGGAAACTTAAAAGTGAAGAATCTAGGTAATGATAATTTTTATTGGCTCTGTTTGGTAGAATTTTTGTCAGTTGTCAATTAGTTGCGAAATTTATTCTTCTCACAGCAGGATTTCGCCTGCCCTGAAGCGAAACCGCAGAACCTGAAAGAACCCTGAAACGAGGAACTTTCTTTAATGGAATGGGCCACAGAACACCTGCCACGATTGCAGTAAACTTGGTGTTAAATGCTCGAGTAGCGCAAAACATTTCAACCTCAGTTTTGTTCCCTGTTGTTGAATTTATCAACCACTCGTCACAATATCGCGACATCGATATCTGTTTTTATTAAGCCCGTCCTTGTATTGGCCATAAGGAGCAAACTCCGCCCTTTCCATCTATTTCTGGAAATAACGCATCCTTGCCGCGGCCGGATTTTCACAACCATCTTAAAAAAATTTCTGCGGCTATCGTTATTGTCTTTGCATTTCCGCCTCTTGGAGCCATTGTCTAGATATTAGCCTTATATTATGCACGTTTTTGTATTCGTTAAAAACACCAACATTCGTAAACAACGATTTGAGCACTGAAGGCGATTTCAGTTTTCATCCGATTTCAGTTTATCGTTCCGCGAGGATTTTAAATTCAACTTCGTTTCTAAGCTGGTGTAATTCGCTAAGGAAGAGCGGACTTCATCTAGAATTTTCTAAAAGATTTCGATCAGCATGTGTGTGCGACATAAAGTACAGTTGTTCGTGATTTTGTCTGTTTTTGTACATCAAAGTGTTTGTGTATGGCCTTGGCCAAATTGGGGCGATAAACCAAAACCCATTGACGGAAACTGGAGTGCTTGGTCTGCGTGGAGTTCTTGCCAAATCCCATCGGATGGCAATTTGCTGCCATTTCGACACAAAGAAAGAGATTGCACTAACCCCAGACCGAAAAATGACGGTGCCGATTGCATAGGCGAAGCGAAACGTACCTCGGGTTGCGACGATTGTAGTATTCCTCTTGGCATGGAGAGTGGTCGAATACACGATTCGTTTGTGACGGCTTTGGACTCGCACGACGATTTCCCTGCCTCTTCGGCCAGATTGAACGGGAAATCTGCTTGGTGTTCCGATTATCCTGATAGCCTGTTGGAACCTTTGTACCTTCAAATCGACCTGAAGAGAATTACGACGATATCTGCCATCGCAACACAGGGTTTCTACCCTCCAGTAGAATTAATGTCTCTTCGAATGGGAAGAGTTAGCAAATACCAGCTGAAGTACAGTATGGACGGAGTTTCTTGGCAGCTTTATAGAAACCGCGACAATGCTACAATTTTACCAGGGAATAAGAAACGAAACGGGACTGTGCTTAATGTGCTTACGCCGGAAATTACCGCACGTTTTCTACGCGTGTACCCATCAAGCTATTTTTCCTTTGTTTGCATGAGGCTAGAAGTGTATGGCTGTTCGTTCGGTTGTGGCGGCGCATTAGCGCAAGAACCCGGAAACATCGTGACGGAGGGTATCCCAACGGAAGATCAAGATTGTCTGTGGTCTGTGATCTTACCAAACACTTCGATAATACATTTTGATTTCATTAATTTCAACATTCCTTGTAGCAATGGACTAGTGGAGTTCAGAGATGGTGGAATGCCTTACGGTATAGCATCAGTGTTGGTCGAGTATTGTGGTTACGACGGCAGCCTTCCTCCCCCAGTCAGTTCCAACAGTGGTAAGTTATGGACACGATACAAGTCTAATTCGTCAGATCCCCAGGTTGGGTTCTATGCAGTGTACTTCCCAGGTTGCGGCGAACAATTACAAGGAAGTAGTGGTGATGTCAAGTCACCTAATTTTCCTAGAGAATATTTTCACAATTCGAAGTGTATCTGGACCATTTCTGTACCTGAAGGAAAGTCTGTGAAATTACTATTTGTGGATTTTAAAGTGGAGGGAGACCGAAATCGGCAGAGATGCCCCCATGACCATCTGACAATATGGAATGGCACTGATTTGAATGCAACAATCATTGGAAAGTTCTGCAACAGCAATCCACCCCCTCCAGTTATCTGTAGCTCAGGGAATACCCTTCGCCTGAGGTTCCGCAGTGATGATGCAATAGCATGGACAGGATTTCACATCAGATATCAAGCTGTTGATCCTTCGGCACATTGTTCCGAGATGTCTTCATCTGTCGTCATGCCAACATCATCCCAGTTGCCAACTTTCCATATGGCGCTCACCCATACACCACAATTAACCACACAGCATGGGTTGTTTCATGCAAGTAGTTATCTTGCGGAGATAACACCAACGTTTATAAGCTTATCAACCTCAATGGCATTGAATGGAACATTTAGCTTTTCTGGAACTACAATGAATGGAGAAATGCAAGCTGCAGCAAGAGGCAAACAAGATGATGAGGATGATAATGATGGCCTGTTGACTGTGGTTGTTCTTTCAGTGTTATCATTACTTGTCGTTTGCATGATCTTAGCAAGTATGGTGCCCTGTGCAAGACGCCACATCGAAAAGCGAAGGCGGGAGAAAGAAATGAACATGGTGTTTGCTGCTAGTTTAAGTATTCCTGAAACAAACAGCAAAGAGACATTTGAAGTTGCAGACAACAATACATTGCAAGTCCCAGAGATTGTGATGTGTGAAGGATCCTCCTATGAGGAAATCCTTCCCCCAGCTGATATTGCAGAGAGTGTCCCTCTATGTGAAACTCCTACAGTGGAAGAAACTAATGATAAAATTGATACAGTGGAAAGTAAGGTGTCCTCTAAAGTAGGAAGTGGCACAAAGCAGTTTGAAGATGGACTGAATGATATAGGAGATGAACAAACTGAGTTTGAGGAGAAGTCAAGTCTTGATCTTGATGGTGCTGAAACAGAGGTTGATTGCTTAAATATGTCCTACGAAGATCTAGGCAGTAGTTTTGCCTCTGAAATGCAAGCGATGTTGAGTCATTTTGTAGAAAGTGATGATCAACCTGCTCGGAATGCAAAACCTTCAGCAAATCCAGAAAATTCTCCCCAGGACTGTGATCATGAAACAGGGATGACAAATAGGAATGGCATGGAAGCTAAAGATATTGATAACAGGTCAAACCCATCAAGTGATGAGGCACCCTCTTCATCTTCCATCTCCAATCAAGAGGAAGAACGTCAAAGCTTGCTGAATGGGGACAGTGCTGCTGATGAAGATGAAATATGGGAAATGCAGCCTATTGACGTTGACAGTCCCAGTCGGAGAAAAACAGTCAGCGAAGATGGAATTTCAGTATCCTGCAAAGACAGCAAAGACTCTGGCTGTGCTTCAAGCAGTGAAAACTTGCATTCTGTCGATAGATATCTCAATACTGGTGATATAGAGACTAGTGTTTAGGGTAAGTGCAGGTACCTATCAAAATTATACAATTTATCTATATAATACTAAATGTGGGAAACATTTAGGTGTCTTGATATGTTTTCTTATTTATCAATCAGAGTACCAAGGGAAGAAAAATTTTTTTTTGAGTTTACATTGATGCAATGTTGCACTGAGCTGTTCAAGATTACATGCTTTCACTCCTTTTTACAAGAGAAAGTTCAACTCACGAGCATTATAAGAATTAATAGACAAAACCATTGATGGGAGAATATTACTATGAAAAGTCAAAGCAGAACCTCTAGAAGAAAGATATCTGGGTAAATCCCAGCTATTGTAAAGGTGCTCTGTAAAATCAGAGTTGTAATGACGTCATCCAAAGAAAGAGTTTAATTATTATCATTAGTGCATAATACCCTGTTGACTACAGCTTTGTCCATGTTACAGCGTATTCTCAGCACCACCAACAATAGACTGCAGGTGCGTGGCGTGCTCTACGCATATATGCACGTGCGTACTTGAATTGACCAGAAAAATTTGAAAACAATGTTGTGTTTGCACCAAGTTTGCTCAAAATAAGGGGAAGATGCTTTGTTCTTTGCTTGTATTCACACAACTATTTCAAACAAAAAATAAAGAATGCAGTATTTTTCGCTCAGTTTACTTAGGTTTCTAGATCATATGTACTTGTGCATACTTGAAAAAATGACCACGCTACGCGCCTGGACTGTAAGGTTTTTCATTTAAGTGAGTGGGTTTTGCTGATCTCTGGAGTGAATTAAAGGGTCGATATTGAATGTGAAGAACAATTTGGGACAGAGTTAAACACTGTAATCTTTTAACTGGTGGGTGACAGTTCTGCTTAGAAATGTGCTCCAGTTTTATTATCAACAGTAACAGAAATATGTAGCTAAAAATATTTTTTGGTTATTTGTTTTGGCATATACCGTCAGGTTTGGGTGAGTTTTAAAAGATTTTGTTTACATTTTTTTTTATAAAAGAAATTAAGGAGATGTTAGTTGGCATGGAATGCTATTTATATCCAAAAAGGGTTTATAATTTTCATCATTTTGTAAACAGGAAATTCAAAGGATTAGTATTAGATTTCAGGAGGCAAATTGGCTGCAGACATTTTACCTATATCCTTCCAAAAATGCTGTATATGAAAACATTAGAAGTCCTTGCATTCTTAGATTGTTAATATTGGTGAATGATGATAGTGTTTGTGTATTTTTTTTTGCATTGGTGCATGTTTGTTTTGGTAAATTTGGGCAATCATTCCTCATTCTATGTTAAAATTCAGAAAGGGGCTGAGGAGATGGCATTGTTTTGAGGAAACCACATATTGGTGCAGAGTTTGTAAAAAGAGTAATTTAGTTCAAAGTGTACATTAAGGTTGATAGCATTGCTGAAGATCTCACTTTAGAATCTTCTTAGCTCTCTGTTGAAATTTATTTGTTAGCAGAGAGAAATCTGATCTTAAAATTTAAATCAATGTGATATAACTTAACACAGGGTGACATGTGCATGATAATGGCCTGTTTGAGCTCTACACACCTTGAACTTTGTACTCTCTCAAACTTGCACCAATTTTATAAACTCCGAGTACCTTGAAGATGTCTCTTTTGGTCCTAAAGAAGAATTTCACACTGACATTATAGGTTCTTATGTATTGCCTCAAACTGTTTATTTTTCCCTTTGCATATATATATATTGCTAGGAATAACATTTACCTTTGTTACCCAAGAATACTGACTTTGTCTCTGACACAGCTAACCACAATTAAATCATTTCAACTGGTACTCAAAGAAAAGCTCTTGACTCTTTTGCTCCCAAGATATTAGCCGTTCATCCGTTCACAGTATCCATTTTGAACGGCTTTCCTAGCCGTTCGTCACCCGTTCGCTTGCCGTTCCGTTCACCATTTGAACGGCTACCGTTAGGAACGTTTTTGCATGAGAGGTCACATATGAGTAATTCTCCGTACTATCTACCATACAATCCTTATGATATTAGTTTGGAGAATTTGGTATTGGATCAACTGATAATCCCCAAATTGATATTTTTCTGTATTCTCCTCACTTGTCTGCTTGACATTGTATTGATATTGTAAGGAGAAATTATGTCTTGGTCACTTAAGAGGGAAAGGGTCGAGGCTGCGTAGTCTATAACTAAACCTTCATATACAAACACTACAGAGAAATGCCCAATAATATAACTGCATTTCTCTTATTTATTACTATCCTTTAAAAAAAATATATATGCCAGTATATGTCTAAACATAAATTTTCTTCTGTTGGTAGTAACAAAAACCAACCAGACTTATATCCAATAGAGTAAAGTTGATAATTATGAGAAAAGTATTTAACTGAGGTCACCTTGCAATTTCATTTGGTTTTAGTTTTAATTAATTCTTTATTTTGTTATAATTTAAATTAAAACCAATGATCGTAAAATTTCAGTTGTTGGCCTCCTTGCTTTTGCTCCTTGCAGCTTTCTTCTACCTATGCAGATTTTCCTGAAAAAATCCTTGCCATTTTACTTCAGAGGAAATGCATGTTTAATTTCTGAACAACCCTGCCATCGACGACCATGCACCCTTTTACTACAATTTAAGCCTGTTTGTTTCAGCTGAGTATTTTAAAATGTATAATGCAGTAATTTGGACATATCAGCAAAGTTGACATGGTAAATTGGCCACTGTAACGATTACAAAAGCTGACGTTTCGAGCGTTAGCCCTTCGTCTATTCGCTCCGATGAAGGGCTAACGCTTGAAACGTCAGCTTTTGTAATTGTTACAGTGGCCAATTTACCATTTCAACTTTGTTGATATATCCAAATTATTTCATTACCCCCACCGACGTAGCCCCAAACAGTTTCTTTAGAAACTATCAGCCTTTATAATGCAGTAAGTTTCTTTTAAAAAAACTGTGGCATTGCATCAATGGGGGAGTATAATAAGATAATTTGGTGTTAGTGACAGTTGATAATATAAATTGGCAATTGTGAAGAGTTTCAAATGCTGATATTTCAAGTCTTAACCCCTCATTGGAGCAAATGATTATCTTTAGAATGTGATTTGGAAGAGCCCAATTAAGATTAATTCTAAAATTCCCTGTAAAACCAATAGGGGTCACTGAAAGGCACTGTGGAAAAACAAATAACTATAAGTATGAATTCTTTATAGTATTCCCCAGGTGCTTCACAGGTAGCCCAAGCTCTCCATATGAACCACACAAGGAACACAATATGGTATATCAATTTATAAGGATTTGTATGGGACTTTCTACTAGATGTCCATGGAGGTAGTTATAAGTGAAAATATTCAATAAAAATGGCATACCTTATTTCACAAGGGGTTGTTTGCTCTTGGTGTCGTTATTTTACCGATTAAACTTGGATTAAAAAAATCGCTTAAATCAAGTTAAATCGGTAAAATAACACCAGGAGCAAACAACACACATGGAATAAGGTGAGCCATTTTTGTTGAATAATTATTTTCACTTTTAACTACCTCCACTGATGGATTATAATCTAGTAGAAAATCCCATACAAATCCTTATAAATCGATATGCCATATTGTGTTCCTTGTGTGGTTCATAGAGAGAGCTTGGGCTACCTGTGGGTGCTTGTGCTGAGGTGCATTGTTTGACACTGAATACTAAATTAGTTCATCAGTAGTACTGGTAGTTAAAGAGCTGACAGCCAACATTGAGTAACTTGCCTCTCAAAGCATTCATTTAAATCTGTTAGCCATGACTATTTGACCTTTTCAGAATTTTTGTAATTACTGATTGAACCAATTTTCTTTACTTTTGCTGATAATTGTTTTTCTCAATAATGAACTCTGGTTTCCAATTTGGGGTTGCCACTTCTCTAACTTCGATGCCAATATGAATACAAAATTTCCTTCTTGAAAACCGCAACTTGTATCGTATATTGCTTTGAGAGAAAGGAAGCATTGTGTGGGTTCTCTGTTTAGCACAAGAATACAAAGCAGGGGCTTAACCTAGAGCTAAAATTTTGGATTTTTCATTTAAATTAACCCTTTAACTCCAAAATGTGATTAATATGTAACTTCTCCCTGTAATATCCATACAGCATCCAGCAAACAGGTATTGAGAATACCGTAACTGACCCGCGGATAAGCCGCACCCTGACTTTAGCAGCTAATATTTTGGAAAAAAGGTTTTTTTGAAAAAAAATCAAAAGAAATCCAAAGTCGAGTCTTGAGAAGTCTTCTTCATCCACTGTTCATCGAACGTAAACTTACTATTAACATTGCAACGGAAAATGCCTGTGTTACCCACAATTTTAGCGCTTAAATATAAAGAACATCGTTTCTACCAACTTTGACTTATGATTGATCTTTATCTGGTATTTTTTGACAGGAATTTCTTCATTCAACACAGTTTTCCCATAGATTTTCGCATTACAACAAGAAAGTAAGAGGAACATTCGAGCAAAGCGGATTTCGGAGTATGTTTCCGATCGAAGCTTAGTAACCAGGCATAGAGCGGACGAGCGAATGAAAATTGGCGTCGACAGTCTTAATGCTTTTTTCAAATGTTCCCGAAGATACGCCGCACCCCTAATTTCAAGCGACGATTTTGGAAAAAAAAGTGCAGCTTATCCGCGAGTTTTTACGGTACTCGAACTTATCAGGTCAAACACCAAATTACTGTGACCAATTTACAAGGAAATTTGTGGCAGCTGGAGAAGAGAACCAACAATCAGATATTAGGTGTTTAAGGGTTGAGTCATGTTCCCTGACCAGCAGACTCTACGAGCATACTGTGATGAAATGTTTATGTCCTGAAGATGAGAAGGCAGGAAGCAGATACAAAAATTGAAATGTGTGACACTGTGGAATAACAAAATTTTTTTTTATTTTATTTAGTTACCCAGTTGACCAGATCTCATGCATACAATCCAATTTGTTCTGGTTCATTTGTATTTACAAAATAATTCACAAAAGTCTATCTAGTTACCTCAGTACACAGGACCCAACTACTATTTCCTTTTTGCTTCTAAAACAAAAGCATGTATTATCTTAGTTATTTTTACATTTAAAACTGAACAAAAATTCATCTGACTTACTATTAACCACATGTAAGCACACCATAAACTATAGACAGACAGGTCAATTAACAAATCATGCAAAAGTATCTTATTGGAATTTTGGAGCACAGTATATTGGGCAGTTTAATCTTTAAATTATCACTGAAGGAATCAGACAGGTTTCATTACTGTATTTTATATCACTAAGCACTGCCATTGGAGAAGTACACCATCTGAGAGATGAAAGCTGTTTTCAAGCAGTGCCCCAAATTAAGACTAGAACCATAAGCCATGAAATGGGGAACTTAATTTGGGTATTGTATTCTTCTCAGAAGTAGTTTAAAGTATTCTGTTTGTCAACTTCCAATAAAGCACTTTGATAATACAAGTTTGTGAGTTCAACAGGGTGACAAATGTGGATTACAGAGTTGCAACATGTTTCTTTTTTTCCCATATCCCCTACTATGAAAGTCACATTCTTAAGAGTAGGAGCAATTTTCATCCAAGAACAGCTTTCATCTGTAGTTTTGTTTCTGTCTGTGGTGTTAGACTAATGGTGGCATTCATTCACGGGTAATGTTTCACCTCAGGGATAGCTGTTTTATAAAAGTCATTCAATCAAATATAAATAACGCAATTCTCTAAACATAAAAATGAGCCACTTTTCGTGTTCACACAAAATTCATACTGAACAATACTCACAATGTAATATCTATCATTCAAAAACAACTTGCTTCAAAATAATTATAAAATCCATTTACAATTATATATAATAAAAAAAATAATAAAATAAAGAAAAAGTGAAGCCAAACTGCAACAAACTTTTAACAAATCCTAAATATTCCTTCATTGTGCCTTGAAGTGAATACAATTAAGAAATAAAATCAAAGACTTGTCGATGGAAATGTGAACTTTTGAGTGAGAGAATTACCCACACTGTGTACCTTAAATACTTTGCCTCCTTTTTAGTTGTTGGGTGATTTCAGTTGTTACGAGTTCTAACAATTCAATCAACAACATGATCGGTTTGCCCTGTGTGACTGTGCGCCATGTTAAATGGACAGAAGAGAAAGACTGGTAACAAATCTGCTTTGATTACCGCTGAACTGTCTTCTGCTGACTCCGCCAACTCATGTCCTAATGTCCCAAATTAATGAAATCCATTCTTGTCATTTGTTGACAGAAGGGAGGGGTGAGTGTGCAGTTTGTCAGATAAGGACATCAATCCCAAATGTGCATGCAACATTACTTTGTTGTTCTAGAAAATACCCATATGTTTACTTCTTTCTTTGGGGGTGGGGGTTCTTTAAAAGGGCTCCCCTCGACCTCACCCCCCACTCTTTCGTACAATTTTTTTAAATGGTTGCCATAGTCATTGGTTTTTGAAATCCCCTGACTTTTCCCTGACAAACTGAATTAACAATTTCATGAACAAGTTCTGATTCAGTGCTGTGCTCTGGCACCACCCGGTGGCCCCTAGCACCTTACTTTTGCTCTTGGGCGACTCAGGAATGTTAGTTTTTTTCATAAAAAGTTCATGCTGGGCACCCTGGATTTCACAGTTTCAGAGCACTGGGCTCCCTTCAATTTCATCCTGGAGCCCAGCCTTGGATTACAGTCTTACACTTCCCACTGCAGCCATCCTCTCCACCCATAAATTTATGCATTTTAGCAAGTCATATACATCGCAGCTGAATTGAGAGTTCCATAACCTTTTAAACCTTAAAAAAATGACCAGGATCTAGTATCTCCTTACAGTGATACTGCTCAATCATTCATGAAGGTGATGAAAATAATGAAAATGATCATCAACTAACATATAATAAGCCTTGATTGTTAAATAAATTCTCCTACTCAGTACCAAAGGAAATGTGTAGAGATGAGAATGGAGAATATGGATACTGATCAAGGCTGTGCTTTAAGAAAAAGTGAAGGGAGCCCACTGCTTTGAAACTTTGAAATACAGGGTACCCAGCATCTGCTTTTATATGAAAAAACTAAAATTCCTAAGTTGTTCAAGAGTGAAAGTAAGGCGCCAAGGGCCACCGGGTGCTATTAAATTGTAAAGGGTGGAGGTAACATGGGAAAATAATTGATTTTTTTAGAAAACCGAATATCACTGTGGCAACCAGGTTTTTGCATTCAAGATACACACATGTAACCTTCCCATAGGGCTATGGGAAGACCCTTTTTGATAGGGTTTATAGTACCCAGTAATATTCACAAGTAATTGTAGATACTGTCTGGGGCAATTAAATATGTTCTAGCTTACATCTTCACCCAACATGTAACATCTACCTGTTCGCGTATCATGCCTCGTTCCAAAAGTTATAAGAATCAAACAGATCTGTGATCCCTTCTGTATCTGTTAATGTGAATAAATATTCCTCTTCTGTAAGATTTGGTGAAAGAGGAATCAAAGCATCACTGTCCAAATCTTCCAGACCAGTTGTTTCATCATTTGTCTGTAAAAGAACATTTTTCCGTGGACTGACTACAGTGGAAAAAATGCTTCTTTGAAGATCTTCATTAAATGTCTGCGAGGGTATTGCCATATCACCACAATTCTGAGGGTTTTTCTCAGGAGTCAGAAGGAAGTGATTTGGTGTTGTTTGAGGAGGTGGCTGCCTTTTGATGGGAGAAATGTCCTTCATTGGAGATTGGACATTAACTTGTTCCTCAGGGCATAGATAAACGTCAATAGGGCCTCGAACACTCTTCAGCCAGATTTGGATACTCTGTTAGATTAAATAAAAGAACATTATTACCATAAACACTGACGTATTTGCAGATATGCCCCACTCTGAGTTTGGCAACAAAGTTTGGAAAAAAACAGTTTTTGACGAAGAGATTGAAAGAAATCACCAGTGGAGTCATGAGAAAGTTGTTTTGTATCACTTCATTCATCAAACACAAATTCACACACATTGAAAACAGAGAAAACTTTGAATCCTTAAAATTCACATGTACACTAGAGAGAAATTGCTACATTGGATATGTATGACTTATCCATGTGACTAGGTATATTAACCATAAGATAATTCATTAAGGTAGAATTCTGATCATTTTTACAAGGCTTTGAAAGAAGAAATCAGACCTTCTGCTTTTGATTATTCCTACATGCATACTAAGTGCATCAAGGACCTGGAGGCAAATTTTCCATCTTGAAAGTACGCTATGAAATAACTTTTTTAGGGAGTTAAAAAACATCATAACAGAGTGAAACAGCTCTTTTATTTTTACTGTTTACTAACTTTGGAAATGTCTTAAACTGTTTTTAACTACCTATACCAAAAGAAACTCGAGACACTAACTTTTCAACTTACTAGCCAAGTGGCTAGTGACAAATTACATGTTACAACAATTTCAATTTGTTTACTAGCCAAACTGGCTATTGGAAATTGAAAACCACTGACCAAAACTGAATTTCTACCTAGACTGTGGTTAGTTGGCTACCATTAATGTTGAGCCCTGGCTTAACCACCAGTTTTTTTTTCCTACAAATACTATACCCATTGAAATAAACAATAATCATGCCACAATAGAAAAAAAACAATAAGCTAACTTATACATTCTAATTACACAAACAAGTCTTACACATATGATGGTCCCTTATCTTTGAGCTGCACTGGTGTGGCCTGCATAACACCAAAGGTCTAGTTCGTTTTAGTGGTAAGAGATTAAATTTAAATGCACTGCAGCACACATAAAAGTATCATGGGAAAGAATATTCACACAGGTACCTGCTTAGGATCTGGTACTTCTAGTCTTGTTTCTGGTGGAGCTTTGATTGCAATCACTGTCCTGTTTTTAAAATGCTTCACATCACGAATATCTCGATATGTAACATATGCATATGTGGTAAAAATTAAGGACAATAATACATAATACCTGATTTCATTCTGATTTATTTATTTAACTCAACATCAGTATGCATGTTCTCCATGTTGTTCTCTACACATTTCCTCTGATACTGAAAAGGAGAATTTGGCAAAAAAATAAAAAAAAAATTAAGACCTTCTTGAGTTTGTGATCATTTCCTTCATTCCCATGACCTTGATGTTTGATTCAGGGGGGGGGGGGGGGGGAATATTGGGGGAAATTAAATGCTTATCCTCCTTGAGAGTTAATGATTACTGTAAAAACCAAAGGACAAGCCACACCTTGATGTTAGCAGCTCAAGTTTTGGAAAAAAAGTTTTTTGAAAAAAAAAAAAAAAAAAAAATCCAAGTCAAGTCTTGAGAAGTCTTCTTCATCCACTGTTCGTTGAACATAAACTCACTATTAACATTGGGATGGAAAATGCTTCCAAGTGTTACCCACAATTTTAGCACTTTAATAAAATGAACATCATTTCTACCAGCTTTGACTTTATGATTGATCTTTTTCTGGCATTTGTTGACAGGAATTTCTTCATTCAACACAGTTTTTCCATAGATTTTTGCATTACAACAAGAATGTGAGCGGAACATTTGAGGCTTAGTAGCCAGGCTTTAGATTGGACATGAAAATGTCAATATGCACAACACCTTTTTCAGACGTTCCTGCAGATAAGCTGCACCCCCCAATTTATAGTGACAATTTTTGAAAAAAAAGGTGTGGCTTATCCGCGGGTTTTTACATTAATAAAGTTGTTTGAGACAATGACCCATAGTTTTGACTGAAAGCTTTCATGTCTATCTTAACCAGTCATTTTTCCTTGATGTAATCTGCAAGCTATGGCAAGTGGCAGTGTTAAATGTAAATGGAAGTGTAGTCAGGGGTCCTTTGAACTTCATTTACAATAAACTCATTGGGATTTCCTGCTAGAAAGGATATTTGGCAACTTCAGTATCTTCTGTAAGATTTTTGATTTCCGAACGGCAACCGTCTATCATTCTGTCGAGAAAGGATTCTTTGGCATCAAGGTCGGCAATGTCTGTGTGGAGATCCATGGTCTGTGCTGAAATTGATTCAGCTCCTTTTGTCCGCCGCGAACTATCAGTATAGCAGGTTCCCCTATAATAACAATACAAATAGGTTGAAAGACGATCAATTAAAACAAAAGCAAAAGTCACACTTCACCCATATTCTCCATACTGTTTTCTACACATTACCTACAAAGCTGACAAGGAGAATTTGTTTAACAATCAAGAGGTTCCTTTTAGTCAGTGATCATTTCCTCTTTTCTCATAACCTTAATGCGTGATTCAGGGGTGATTTTGTTAGGAGAAATTAAATGCTGGTCCCTCTCAAGGGTCTAAGGGTTAAGATAATGGAATTCTGATACACCTGATACCAAAATCATCTTGCACGCTAGGAAAATATTAGGTTGAATTGTAAAACCATAGTGTTCGACCTGTGTTACCTGCTATAGCCCTTCAACTCCCACGAGTGACTAAGACAGAATTTCTCCTTACAACAGCAATATCAAGCAGGCAAGTGTTAAGAATAAAGGAAACTATCAACAAGGGTAGTTTTAGTTGATCCAATACAAAATTCTCCAAACTTACATGATAAGAATTGTATGACAGACAGTAAGGAGAATTCCTTAAAAGATCTTGGGAGTGAAAGGGATACAATCCTCTCACCCAATCAAAATAAAAGAAAATCTGACAAGCAGGTGCTGATAACTCAAAATGGAAACAAGCAAGCTGTCTAGGTCTGGAAAAGAAAAAACTGCATGTGATGAAGTAACGAATGGTCTTAATCTGATTGGTAGGGATGGGCCAATGCCGATACCAAATATTCGATACCAGCGATACCGAGGTGTGATCAAAAAATAGCGACACTAGCGAAGAGTATCGATTCTTTCGATACTGCACGTGACCTACCCGCGCTTTAAATCTCCCGCAACTAACCGCTGACAAGCAGCCAAAAAGACTCTGGGCTCAAGATTGTGCATTTGCACATTTGTGTGCAATGTTGGATTGCATGCCGTAGTGTAACGGTCAAAGTGGCAGTTTCTTCCATTCCCTAGTACAACATTTCACTGTGAAATAGGACCCGATTTTATTAACTGTTAATGTAAAGTCACTCAGTACAACGGCAACAAAATCACAACTCATAACAACCCAGGCATTACAAGAACATATCTGGAGTAACAAAAATGAGTCACAAACTATGCCTGCTTACTAAAGAAAAACCTCGAGCGAGAAAAGCACTGAGAAAGGTTAAATAGTTCTAAAGCATGGCACCCTGTATGGTCCTGTATACTTGGAAGTCTCTGGTGTATCGAGTATTGAAGCGCAGGATCCATAATAAGTCGGGCACATGGTTGGTTATCCTCAGTGACCAGCACAGTCACTGATAACCATTTAGTGTAGCCTTATGATCATGAATGCAAGTGAAGATTGGACCATTGCCGTCTTTTTCATTTCCTCAAGAAAATTAAAAATGAGACCTAATAAATTCGATTTTTGACATGTTTGACTGTCTTGTTAATGCTACTATAGAGACCTGAACAGAAAACCGTGTGAGAGTGTCTCGTTTCGTCACTCAAATCACATGACTTACTATATAAATTATTTCAATGACATCACAGTATCAGTATCAGTATCGATATCGAAGAAAAAGGGAATATCGTACTCGGTATCGTATCCATTCAAAAAAGCCATATCGGCCTATCCTTACTGATTGGCTGATGAGGTAGTGTTAATTTTCTACAGAGGAAAATGAGGCAAAATTAAGTCCTCTTACCTCCACTCAATATTGTTCTTAGATTTCTTCTTTATCAGCCCAACACCTTCCAAAACATTGGTAATGTCGTAAATTCGTCTTTTTTGAACTTCTAGAACATCTGCTGCCTGGTTCAAATCCACTACACCATCTTCAGTGCTTCTTAAAAGACCCACAAACTTTTTGGTCAAGATCCCCAGTGATGTATCATAGCGGGTCTTCTCTATTGGGGATTTGACAAACACTGTGGAAGAAGAGACAAATCGAACGTTATAAGTGTTTATCTAGCAGTTAGGAATCTTGCTGTGATGTTACATTGGCAATATTCCCACCAAGTTAAAATCTTGCCTTCTTATACCATGGCAATTAAGGCGAAACCGAAAACGATGATTCAGCAACCGAATAAAAGGACTTTGTTTATAACCATATCCTGATTTCTAGAGTTACGTCCGAGTGTAAATTTTCATTTAATTTCTGTCAGTACATAAAGATGTGTTCATGCCTTAATCAATTCTCACAGGTGAAGTATATTCTTCGATTTACGGCAAACGCCCTTTAACGATTACGGATGATTGCCTCTGACTTATTTTCTTTGAAATGAACTCAAATTATTCATAAACCATGAAACACAAGTGATGTGGAAAATCTTTTGACTGCTAAGAATAAAGGCTTCATTTACATAGATAGTCCTTTGTTTGAATGATTCAATATATTCGGAGATTTTGAAAAGCCTAGAAATTATGGAAATAAAAGTCCCAATACACACACCATGCTAATTTAGAAAATTTTATTTACTCAGAGGAACATTTGCTATTGACTGTTCGCATTTATCGAAAAAAACAAATATACTCAGTTCTGCAAAAAGACTCGAGCAATCCCGGAAACACACACGTGTTCCCTTTGTTCAGAATGATAATTTTACAGAGTCTTTTTAATTCTTTCCCTGAATTGTAGAGAAAACTTTATAAACACGAAGAAAAATACTTACTCTTTGGATATGGTTGCATTTCTCTTCTCCCTCTTCTTCTGGTATGACCTTTCGCTTTCGGAGTTCTGAATGATTGCCTTACTCGAGTAGGAGATTCATCCAGGTCGAGTCTTCTTTTCACCTAAAATTTAACAACCACGAATCAATACCAAATTTGCTCAGAGAGGAAAGTGCTAAGTAGGTTAGAAGTTCTAAACTCGACCTCGGAAATCTACATACCTGAGGCCTCGAACTTGAGCAATTAACCGATCGTTCCTTCGAATAGACATCGGGTGTACACAAAACCGGCTTCGATCCTTTGAATGCGGGTGATAGCGGAGCTTTTGTCTTCATTGGATGCGAGGAAGTAGAACTACTGTCCAGAATTTTCCTACCGATTGAGTTCACCTGTTGGCTATGAGCGCTTAACGGCGGTCTACTACGACCGTCAATCGAGTATCTTCGCGTCGCCATATTGGTCAACAACAGAATGGGCTTTTCGACAGCGTTCCTGTTCAAAAAATATCAATCAACTTCTTACAATGCCTTAGCAGTGGGAGAGATAACGGCTGTAAAATGCTACTATAAGCTTCTTTCAGAAGTTTTGAGTCTCTTTTGTGTAAAATAGCTTTAAATCTGCGAGATGAGCTATTCGAATACTGTTCATTCGATCCTAATTCGCAATGAATAATGAAAATAAAAAGCGCGCGCTTTCAAGTTTCGCGCCGGGAAGTGATCACGTGGTACAGCTCCTAGCCTCAGACCTCGCTGGGTTAAACCACGGGATCATTTGCACGGGAATAACAGTTTACGTTCAATTCTCGCGTTTTTTTGCCAGAAAAGCAAGTTAAGGAGTACACAAAAGCTGATTTTAGTCTTAGAACTGCTCAGAAATTATTCAATACGAAATTAATTTGCATAAATAACATTTTCTGTACCAATAATAACACAACACAATTTTATCTTTTTGTCATGGTCTGGTTAATCCGTTTCTGTGAACTGACTAGATGCGTTTGAGGGCAAGTGAACTTAAAATAGATATTGGGAAATTCTCTAAATTTCTTTACTTAGGCCCATTTGGAAAAAATTTAGAACCGTAAATTAATAGTCTCTTGGTAGCTCTATCGTTTTTGAGCTCTACAATTTTGTAAATACTGACTGGGACGAACTGGAAAAGGGTAAATTAATTCGTTAGGTGATTAAAAGGAAAGGTGCAAATGAATACAATGCATTTAAATTGTATGGTAATTTTCTTCCTTTTAATTCCCACTAGGCAGATGAGACACATAGTTTTGCTGGATGAAAAGCTCATGAACTGCCTAAAGAATTTTTTTTTTACACAGTATACAGTTTCATACTCTTTTCAGTTTCGATTCATGAACGGTGACAATTTTGGTGTACGTTCGAGGGAAGAAGCCCATTGAAGATACAAATACTACAATGAAAACACAACGAAAACAGAATTTCTATGCATCATGATTTTCGCAAATTGCTGCTTCGCTGCTGATAAGATGGGCGGAGAATGAAATCGCAGAGGTCGAGAGAGATGAATGTTGAAATCTTTGCCCTTTCGCTGCTGGGAACTATGTTTTACAACTATAGGAATGATTGGTGATAATTTGAGGGAATACATTCAAGCTGGTTTACCGAAAGACAGAGTAATTGCCAGCTCTGTTCCCTCCATCTTTAACCGGTTAGACACGACATCATCGAAATTTAAGAATCACTCGGATAAGGATTAGCAATTGTATTTATCATTTTGTCTCGTCTCGTATGGATTTGTTGGTAATAAAAATTGCTGCGAAAATTCGCGTGTCCGTTTGTTTCTCAGTACGTGTATTTTTCTTGTTTCAGGAGGTATTGAAGGAGAGGACGGAAAGAAACTCAGGTATTTCATAAAAATTGTGAAACTGATAGAACCGGTCATGTGCAGTTTTCCAATTTTTCTTTTCTCATCAAAGTTTTTAGTTTCACCAAAAGTCCAATTCATATATTTAAAATACCAGAACATAACGCGCATTTTAAACCTTTCTGTGACAAATTTGATCAGTAATTGTTCGGCAGACAAGTCAATTGCACTTAAATGGAGATCGATGTAAAAAAAAAAAAAAAAGAAAAAAGAAAAATCGACGGAGTCAAATTTCGACTTTGTCAAGTTATTCATTTGCTGTGATGTTCCTAAAATGATCAGATTTCATTTTAATATTGTTGTTAGCCAGACGAGGCAAGTAACGCATACACGATCAAGTCAAATCTGTTTACATCTACAAAAAGGCGCTATTGGGGTCCTAATATTACTCAAGACTGCAAAGCTTTTAAGATGCATCCGTTAGCATCACCTACTGACTAAAGCTACTTTTGTTAAGTTCATTGCAATAAGGTCGTGAGTAAAAACAAACCTACCTAGACACCAACATACATATAAATGAAGACAATGGCAAAAATAAATGGAAATAAATAAGACACTTGCGAACGCTTTATATCAAACTGGCAGGGTTCTATGAAAGTCATTTGTTAAAATTTAATAATACTTAATCTGAAAGCTCGAAGGTATACATTTAGCTTTCCAGTCTTGAACTTGTTTCAGTAAGCGCTAAAATTATGACCTATTATGCGACCCAGAAGGTTTACATTAGCAGTAATATTCTGAGGGAATTCACATTTGGCGCCAAAAACAGTCAGCTGAGACTAAGCATAATTATGTCTCGCGCTATGTTTGCTTGTGTGCGGCTTACGGGCCTTAGGTAATCTGTTTACGCACAATTGGGCAGATACCATTTAAAGTGAGTAATCGCATCCTATTGAACGTGGATAAAGAGCATTATTGACTGCGAAGCTAATTAGAACCGTCCTGTACAAGACGCCGAAGCATCGATGGCTTATTTACGCCGAGATGTTAGTAAATGAGTGCGTTCAACAACTCTTGCACTTTTTGTGCAAAAGGGCGTTTTATGCACTTCCCGATTTTAAGAGAATTTTTTAAGGCATACTCCGGTGGTTTCTTTGTTTAGGGGATCTAGATATGCCTCAATAAGCAGTATGGTAAACACCTCCTGGAATAAATCAGCAGCTGGGTCAACCAAGCGCGAAGAGAAAGAAAACTAAAAGGCGGCAATCGAACATGATCGTGAATTCAACCAAGTGCGCTGTTATTTCGGCCCTACTCGCGTCTGTGTAAATATTGAAATTAGTCCTCGATCTGTTGCTTGGGAATGTCTCTCCCAGTGCCTCACGGTCTTCTTTCCTTGAGCTGAGACGTACAGATCAGATCAAGCTTGACCGGATGGGTAAAATTAATATTCTTCCTCCTGAAATCGATGTAAGCTTGGAACATGGGTCCGCTTTTAGCTACGAGTCCAGACATTCCCTCAACCTTCTCTCTGTGAACTTGTCGGAACGTCTGTGCAAGAAAGCAAGTAAAAATAGAAAGTTCCAATGAGGATCAAAGAAACCATTCTAAAAACATTGAGCCAGGTAGAGTGTCAGCTCAGTTTTTTCCTCTTAGTTTGTATCAATTAAAGCAATATATTCCCTGTTGAGCTTAAATTCAAGCAATTGCAGTCTCCCAGATACTAGTTAAGCACTACTACAAACTGAGCTGCGAAGCCACACGTTGGGAGCGGGGTATATTCTAGGGGGTTATTCCTTTCTCTGAAGTGTAACGTTCTGGAGTTCGCTTATACAGTTCGCGTACAGTTCGCTTAGTTGTTCGTTATCCTACTTTGTCTCACACACCGTTCTCACTTTACCGTGCATAATAAATACTCGAGTAAACGTCTCCTGGGGCCTTGGGCGTGGTCTTGGAGGCCTGGACACTACATGAAGGAATCTGCTCACCTGCGGCGAATAGTTTTTCACTGGATTTTCAATCCGCAGGTCAAATGAAACTTTTATCATAACAAATTGTAATACTTCATGCCCGTATCTGTTCTTGCGATTCTCTCAACTGGCTAAATAACTAATGGAATTGTCCTTGTTCTAAAGATTACGCAAATGATCAAAGATTGATTGACAGATGTCTCGACAATCTGTGCTGAAGTCATCGTAAGAGCCCGCAAGGCTTTGTTACGACACAGGTTGATTGCTGGTTGCTTGGCAAGCGCAATTTTCGAAAAGTTACCTTGTTTCACAACGCGCGGTCAGCGTCATAATTTGATATTAGGGACCTTAATAAGCAAACCACGACGGCAACGGCAAGGAGGACTGAAACTTTTTTTCTTTCGTGTCGTCACTGTTAAAAGCTTTTGTTATTTTCAATAATTTTTCGCTTTTTTCCTATTTTGAGTTTTAACATTTTTAAAAGTTACTGAAACATAAAAATCTAACGGGCAGAACAATAGCTCAGTGCGTGCGTTTTTAAACTTTGTACACGTACATTTCTTGACCTTACCCGTTCAAAACAACAATGTGAATTCACTCAAATTTGCGTAGCCTGAGAACGGAATCCCCGACGGCAAATTATCGCAGCTCGTATACGCTACGTTGAAGTTGAGATGCGGCAAGTAAGAGACGGTGAACATATCGTACCTTTCGCGAAATTCCAACTAAAAATATAAATTCATTTTCTAATCAACGCTTCTCCGACGTTGTCTTACAAGCGGATATACAAATTACATGTAACTTATTTCTTGTGTATACTTTTCCTCACAATTGGCTACAAATGTACTTCATATCAACAACACAAACCTTAGTGACTTGAGCGTTTCATTAAAGTGGCGCAGGCTTTCTTCCAGGGAACCGAAAGATACATGAACATCCGGCAGACTTATCCCTTCGGGAAACTTTGGCGACTTCTACACGAAACAAAACGAAACAGTGACAATGAAGTTAAGAGTTGTCGAAGAGAACGCTATGATTATTTGATATGTCATTTTTTTCAAACTCCGCTAATAGGATTAAAATTTTAGAGACTTTATACTTGAAATATATTGAGTCGTTGTGTGGGTAATCTTTTTTCTTTTTCAAATAAAATTTGCCAAAAGACGCTGATGTGACATACATTTAACTTTTAAAAAATAAAATTACGGGATCTGTCGAAATAACTTGAACTTATAAAAATTCAATTGGAGTTGGTATTTTGTTTGTGAACTTGTGAAAGTTTTCATGGAATATTGTTGTACACCTTTTAAGTAAAAAGGTGTCTCGTACTTAAACTGTTGACATCAAACAAGAAGTTGAATATAGCTCCTATTTTATTCTAGAATGAAAGTGTATAAGCATTATATCAAAGGAAGTGCGTTGAATTCGGGATTGGCTTTAAGCAGATAAGCATGGAATAACTTGTTTGATTGTAGTAATTTAGAAACTAGATTCTCGTATGGTTTTTAGTGAGAATGGAAATGACCCACACAATACATATGCTAAAATTAATTTGTTTTTTAAAGTGTAATTTACCCTTTTTGCTGAGATACTTTAAATTAAGAGGCTGAGTGATTATTTTCAGTCATTATCCTTTTGACCCAATAGTAGTCTTATACTATTTCTTCCCAGAATCTCTGGAATTATCGATTTGACATCATGATCTGATGTCATTTTGCTCTTTGTACTAAAGCCATGCCAAACCAATGTTTAACAGCTGATAATACTTTTATTGTGGCTATTGTTTTACAACTTGTACGATGTTACTCCGGAAGTGTAACTGGAATACATTCAACTCTCTCGAGGGCGGACACCTTCGGGAACTGGAAAAAAAGTGTCGGTTTCTAGAGCTGCCCGCCGACGATAAGTATTCCCATAAGCTGACACCAAAGAAAAGTAGGACGGATGCCCGCTTACAGGGGAGTTAGGCAGGGTATTAATTACATGTTTTAAACGGTAGCCAAAAGAAGGAACTGAGACTATTTAATAATGTAAAATGTTAAAATTCGAAATAGAATAGACAAAAAAACAAAAACAAAAAAACAAAGAAATATACAGTATCAACAAAAAGTTACACGGGACTTGTTGCTGCCGTCGATACATGTCTCTTTGGTGTTTTTCCGCTTACGGGAGAGCGTAAACAAAACAAAAATCCAATTTTCGTTCTTAAAATGTCCGCGTCCAATTATGAGAGTCTCCGCTTATGGAATGTGTAAATATAGAGTTTGACTGGGATAAAAAAGGGGAACTGAAGAAAGTGTCTGCAAGTAGAACTACTAGAGACTTTGGTTTAGCGGAGAAAAGACCGTACTAATTTCCAGTCAATGTAGGTAGGTGTAACCATGGGTAGGCCTCCTTTTCTGGAAATGTACTGTTTACTCTTGTTGAAGATTGTTCTTACGTAGTTACCTTTAAACCGTATTACTGTAGACATATTATTGTGGAACTGAAATGTCTTTCGTTAAAGTTGTATACCTAGTAATTTTTACATTGCTCAGGCTGGTTTGTTTTGGTCAGGAAACCCCCAAGGCATAGTCAGAACTTTTCACATGTAAAAGATTAGGTAAATTGTCTACCTTGCTTTCTCCCAGGCTCTGCGCTTTTCTTTTCCTCCACGAGCTCTCTCCCAGTCCCCGAGGACTTTCACCGTCACTAAGAGCGTTTTTCAGTAATTCTTCAAATCTGAAAGAACGTTAACGGTTAACAAATACTACACAATGTTAAAAATGTACTTTTTCTTATAAAAGCAACTATACTCGAGTCTCTATCGTAACACTGAATTTATAACCAGCTCGCTATCTAACACTCTTTTTGGACTATGGATCAAAATATGGAAATACTCCCCCAAGAAATTGGAAAATATGAAAATCTCTCCCAAGAAATTGGAAAGAAATAACGAAGTATGTATTTAAGGTTACTGTCTACATAATAGGGTGCCTTTCCGAAAAATTGTCCAACGCGCGATACTTTAAAAGAAACCATGAAAAACTATACATCGCTGTAAATCTTAGATTATGAAAATAGCAAAAGTTTTAACACTGAGTGACGAGACGAAAGTAAAAACGTCTCTATTTCATTACCAATATCAAAAGTTAGCATCTTTCCTGCTCTATTTAGGAGGACAAGCTAACGTTGGAAAGACTTGACCAAGCCGCCTCCTTTCACTCCGCAATCATTTGGATACTTTTCATTTAGCGACCGAAAATGGAAGATGAAAGAAACTCTCGTACCGTTTACACTCCGTCTTAGCTTGGTCCACAGCAGACTTCAACTGTTCGCTCGTTATCTTTATTTCAGACTGGGAAGACAAACTCGGAGATTCGATAACTACGGAAGACGCAGGTGGAATTGGCGCGACAAGAGCTGGCGTTACTAATAGTGGTGTGACCGATGGAACCGAGATACAGGATGACGTGACCGGAGGCGTAGACTGCACTGATGGTATTGCGAGAGGAAAGGAACCTAGATAACAATGAAATAGGCAAAGTGTGTTCACGAGACTGCTTTGCATTGACTTGCAATCAAACGTCATTTTTTCAGGGAGGGGGGAGGTGGGGCTTAAAAGGGTAGCCACGTAAGAATCGACGGTCCTTCTCTTGCACTGCTAATTTATGTTATTTATGGTTACTTGATCCCACTTTAGCTTCACGTAGCTGATGAAGTTTATTAAGATGCCCACGGCATGAAGAACGATCAAGAGTAAAGTGAGGCTATTTTTGGACCGAACACAAGCAAAACACAAGGCAACTAGCACAAATGTTTTAAAGTCCTCGACAATTTCCCATTATTCACTTATACCCCTGGTAGGAGAGAAGCATTGTAGGTGTTTGGGGTCTTGCCAGATAACGTTATACAACGCCCCGATAACGCTTTTTGTGCAATTTCTATGATCAAATTTATTCTAACATAACATATGTAGTTTTATCTTATGATGGAATAAAGACTTTATTATTATTATTATTATTATTATTATTATTATTATTACTGTTCAAAAAGAGAGAGCATAGAGGGTCGCAGAAGGTTTCTTTGTACTGTTTAGGTATAATAACAGCTGCCTAAGACGATAGAAGAGACATTAAAAACGCAAAAGTCATTGACTTTTGACCTTTTAATACCAGAGCTCGAGATCCGTAATCTAAGTTTTTTCCCGCTCAGATTTATGACCCGCTCAGATTTACGAGGTTTCGTAACTTTCAGTACGGACCGAAAATACCGAGGTTTTTAACTTTTTTGTTTTACCTGCGGGTTCAGGAAAGGTCGAGGGGAGGGGGTGGGGGAAGGATTTCAATTTCCAAACCAACTTTTGAATTTAGCAGGTTGTGAAGTGAAATATGGCGCGCTAAACTGACCAAAATCTTAACGCACAGATTAACTGAGAGATGCCATAATACCTATTATCTCGTGAAACTGCTGTTCCATATCCATAAATGACTCGTGTAACACTGTATCTCTGGTCTTCCTTGGTTTAGACGACTCCAGACTAAAAATTAACATTCACTTTAGCTTAGACACCTGTGTAACACTTCTAACTCTTCCAGCGTTTCATAGAACTCTAGCAAAAACAAGAAGCTACTTTTGTGGCGGAGGAAATTAATAATGTCACCACGGCGAAGCTTAGGAAAACACCAATTTATGAAAAATAACTTTCACTTTCTGTCAAGAATTGCGTGTTTTCATCGTCGCTAATGGCACCACATCTGACCCACGGCATAACACGTGAAGACAATGTTCAGAGCGAGGTGGAAACAAAGGTAGTTTTCCCCCGAAGTTTCCGCTCTTAAAAGACGGAAAATGTGGGGGATTCAAATTGCCGTGTTGCATAGGACCAATAGATCTGAAAACGCACGTGCAAAGGTATTTTTCTGCCAAATAAATCGCTAGCTGCAATCACCGTTCCTTACCGAAGACTTTCTTCCAAGAGTAGATAAAAGCCCATTATGTTCTCTGGCTCTCTTGTTATTAATGCTTGGACAAAGTGTCTCTTTAATTAGTTGAACGATGAGATGGCTAGGAAGTCTGTAAAAGAATACGCACGCGTACTCAAAATACCTGCTTTCACTCTTCGCCTTTGCCGCTTCCTCCTTTGATAAGTTCACCGACTGCGTCCAGAGAGACGGTGGATAAAACGCGTCCAACTCCTCAGGTAAGAAATACACGTCCTGCTCTTCTACGCCTGGGTCCGAATGTAGTAGGGTGAAGCGAAAGTTTACGCATGCGTCCAGCACGAGTGGCCAGGGAACTTGAGATGCAGATAACCAAGGACTGGCCAACGGTAAGTCGATACCGTTCAATGCTCGCTGGGTGCGTGCGAGAATCCACTTGACCCTCAAAGTAACATCGAATAACTCAGAAACCTAGAAAGTAGCCTACAAAACAGTCGTATTTATTTGCGTTTACTGAGGGGGAAATGAAGGGTTGTGAATACCTCAACACTGCGAAATATAATGGAACAAACACCGCATCATCGCAAGAAACATTACCAACAACCGACACCGCGGTAGAAGTCTCAGGATTTTCCAGCTCTGGTTTCAATCATCTTTACCACGCACGGGTCTTTGGCTGGCCGATAGTGCGTGTGGTAGAGGTCCAGGGGTCAAGTAAATCATTAGCGAACACGGTCTGGGGTTAATCAGCTAATGTTTATTTAATATTAACTCAGATGTATTGCTTATTTTGTTCTACAAATAACCATGTGTTATCAAAATCGAGTTTTAAAAAGGGTTAAAAGATAAACTGCAACATCGAAAATGATTTATTTCACCGAATACCATCGGTTTGAAATTATAACCAAAGTACAGCGTAAGGTTTGAGACTACCGCATCGCCATGCGAGTTGTTCTTCACCGCAATATTGCTTTAAAAGAAGGTCAACACTGGAACACCGCCAACCCCAAAGTCCCCCTCGGTTACTGGCAAACAGAGACAAGCGCTGGACGAGCGCGATAGGGGAGGGGAGGGAAGGAGCTCCTCCCCTTGCGTGTAACTCGCCCTTTGCGAGTCCTGTTCTGCAGGGTTCCTATCAAACTTACCTGCTTAACAGGCTGGCGGTGTTTGGTGACAAACTTCGAGCGTATTCCAGACACAAACTTCTTTCAGACTCCCATGTGCCTGGAAAATAAACAGACTATCTATGAAGGTGTGTCTTGGAAAAGCTTAAAGGGAGCATGCCGGTAGACCCCTCTATGAGGGAGTCTCGCTCGAGGAAGTATTCACGCTGGAGAGCGAGTCAGTTGTCGAGCTCGCTTCGCAATGGACGTCTTTCGCTGAACAACAGAAATATAATTATTCCAAAGACGAAGAAAACTTTTCTTACCATCAACAGCCGCTGGTGGAGGTGGAGGCAGTTTCAATGAAATAATAAGGGTATTCATTCTTTGTAAGTTCTCGTAACTGTTCCATGTGACATCTGGTACAGCTGCTAAAAAGAAAGCAAAACACTTTGAAGATTTTTGCTAGTGTCTTCTTCTTTTTGTTTATTGTAATTTCCTTTCCTTCTTTTTAAATTTGCTTCTCTTCTTTTTAAATTTCCTTTTCTTCTTTTTAAATTTCCTTTCGAGAAGGAGATATTCTGTCCGGGTAACAAAGCACTTCAATGAGGCGTCATTAATAAACAGGAAATAAGACGAGGCCTTGCTCCTTGCCCCTTTGGGAAATGCAAAGCTATTATTCGATTAGGAGAGGGGGAACCAAATTCAAAGTACTCAAGTCGACCAATTCGAACTATTTTAGTGTCCACCATTTGCCCATGGTTGTACGCTGCTGACGTGAGCAAATGCAAAGACTAATTTCCGCGAGCTTGTTTATTTTTTGGTCACGTAAGATTTGCTAAATAAAAGGGAACTCTTTTGCGACAATGTATCAATGTTCCGTTATAAAACAAATGATAAACACCACAGCATACACTATTGAGTCGTGGAAGCACTTGGGAGGTTTGCTAAGCACTCAATATGTTAGAGTCGCTCTCAGCGACCATTACGCATCTTTCGTGCTTAGCAACCCCCCGCATGCATCCATAACTCAATAGTGTATGCTGTGGTGTTTACCATTTGTCAAATTGTGGTTGGTTTTGTATCTAATTGGTTGTAGAGATGGCGAGGGTTTTCCAGGCCTATCATAAAGCTTCTTTGAGCAAAATAAATGTAATATAAACATATAAAAGAAAAGTTGAAAGCTCTCAAAATCAATGGCTGAATAGAAATAATCCACCCTCACCATGCTTTCTGTTTTCTTTATCGCTAAATTCTTTTATCGGCCAAGACATATTTTGTAAACTCCTCAATGAAGCAACGGCTCCTAAATGTTCCAACGCACTGTTGTATAGCTCAACGATAGCTTCCGGGCACTAAAAAAAAAGGAAAACGAAACGAGATAATTAAAAAGCAACTTGACAACAAGGTCCATCATAGTTAGTAGAGGGGAACTAACTATGGGTCCATTAATAAATTTATGGATAAATGTCAGAGTCTGACACACACTCACCCCTCACCTAACCCAAACTTAATCTTAACCACGAAGGCGCGCTATATAAAGAAGTCTTCCCTCGGAAGACCTAGGCTCATTTGTCACTCACCGTTGACGTGTGCGGGTTAAACTCAAATGCTGGTAGAGGAACAAAAGGAACTAATAAAATATCTATTGTTTACTTCCACCAGCATGGTGGCATGAGGTAACGTGCGAACCACCTACTTCGATCTCAAATTTACCGCCACAAATAAAGACAGTTTCCATTAGAGAAAGGAAATACAAATCTCAAAAATTCTTGTATTGTGATGAAGACATAAAACAATTTTAAGGAATGCGCCCGCTGTTCACTGCTTTGGAGTAGCTGTAGCTCAAGCTGACTTGACTCTAAGAGTTCTACATCACACGACGGTTGATTGACAAATGGTCCTTTGGGACCTAAGGCTCCTTTTATAGCGCGCCTTCGTGTTTAACATGTTATCAGTTGACTGTTATTGGGTTAAGGGAGGGGTAAGTGGCAGTTGCTCAGATACTAACATGATCCCATGAAGTGGGATGAGGTTGCCCGTACCTACGAGCCGGCGGCTTATGTATCAAAAGCACGAGAAATTATTTTATAAGTACCTGTTGTTCTAATTTGGCTTCTCTTCTGACAAACACATCCTCGGCCAGTGGCGTCGTGAAGAATCGCTGAAGACCTGAAAAAAATTACAAACCTAACTTTCACTCATTGAAAAGGAAAGCTGATGTTTGATATTGGAGAGGGTATGAACGCTCGGAGGAAGAGATTAATGGCTTTCATTACAAAATTAACAATTTATTATTCTAGCAAAGTTTAACATTAATAAAAATGGTTAGACCATTGAAAAATTCTTCATTTAGTTGTTTTCCTTTTCAGTTCTGTTTATCGACATTTTTACACCATATTTCTCTTGCAACTTTACTATGTCCTTAAACTGATGGTGCAGGTTCGTCTCGAGAAAGGTTATCCGACTTCAAATTTTGGTTTTTTTTTGGGTAGCTCCAGGTGGTTACGATGTTATCAACTTTTTAACGTCATTTAAGTTAACGACGCCACTGACTGAACGAAGTCGTTTTAAAAATCGAGGTCGTGATTCTTTTGACGTCATTTACAAAATGACGTCAATTAAATTGACGACACCATTAACTGAATTAAGTGATTAATGACGTCACTGAACTTATGATGTCACGAATAACAAACTCAAAGGCACTGTTAGTTTTCTTTGTGCGATAATCAAACGGCAATAAATGCTGTTTTCAAACGCAAAACTACGAGGAAAAACACACGTATGCGCAGGTAAGTGATGCATAGACTAGATGTAATACCAATGGCCGGTTGGTACGGTATTCCTTTGTATCTTGTGTTCAAAAAGCTGTCTTGAGATGATTTGGAGAATCATTGTTTTGCTCGTGCAGATATTTGCAAAGAGATATTCTTTCTCCCCTGCTAATTGTCAAACCCTCGACTTTGGCGAGTGTACGGGCGCCAACTCGACTGATTCTAAAGTCACGGTACTTACCATTTTCAATGAAGTTTACTATGTTTTCCGCTCTCGGAAGACTACATCGAGCCATGTGACTTCCTAACCAACTCACTGCTGAGCAAAGCTATGCACAGAACAATTTTGTAACCATTAATCAAAAGGTATTATGGTCTAAGCACTAATCTTTCATCAGTGACCACAAGTTCTCTAAAGCGACAGTTCTAAGCTTATTGCTTTGGTTGAAAGACTTTCTCAAAATTTCTCAATTTTGTACCCTTTCACACTTGGGAGTGGTCTTGTGCTGTATTCTCCTAACAATTTTCAAAATTGATAAGCAGGAGGCAAACGAGAATTTTTACCTCTTAAAAGAAGATAAACATAGTGGGGATGAATATTGCCTTGATATAACTTCAAACTCTCATTAACAGCCAACAAAGAAATATGAAGTGACTTAAAGGGAGAAGTAGCTTTCACATATTGCCGATGAAAAAGATGGTATGCTCTGCCACCTGAGCTGAAGAGAACTCGTTGGTAAGTAAGGCCATCAGGAGGGCATTTCAATTCACTACCGTAAAACCAAAACCAAGTATTGAACCGGCCAACAGAGCAGAGGAAAATACCGCGATGAACCAATTAGAACTCGAAAAACAAGCAAACTGTCTGAAACGCGGGAAAATACAGGCGACAACTGAACGGTTGATTATAGTTTTTAATCTGATTAGTTGAGGGAGTAGCGCGAGCTTTCTTGATCAATCGTACAGCAAAGTAAAGCAAAACTAACTGCAGTCCCAGATTAAGTTCATATAGGCCTCGCGCGTTCTGTTACGATCAGCAGTTATACCAGTGTTCAGAGAAGTGTGATAGCATAAATAAAATGGTAACTTCTAATTCCAATTGTCAAATTCGCAAAGGCAACAAAGATAAAATTTGTAATTACAAGAACTCTTTGAAGCTGATCATGAGTAAAGTCAAACCTCTCAGATACCTTTGGTGACAGATCATCCCGGTGGCCTGGGAGCGAGCTGACTGTGGAGAGTTTGCACTCTGATAGTAGACCGTCTGTTCTTAGCTGCTGTACACCGAGAAGGGATAACACATCTCCTGGAACAAAGAGGATAGATATTTTACTACCGATAAATTTGAGAAGCCAAAAGTTTTTACCCTGAGAACTGAGGTGAGCCAAAATTGATTTTTGTTGAACGTAAACTCGCGGCTTTTCATGTGTATCTGAAGACGCCTTTTTTCATGGAAACAACATCACTATATCTATCATTTCAAGGTCATCTCAAGCCTCCGTTTAGACCAATATTGAATAACTTTTCACGTGGCTGTAATATGCTTTTAAAAGTGACTCTTCTCTCTTCCCTCTTTTTTCCCACCAATTATACGTCTTGTAAGAGATTTCTTATTCACCGGGCTGGAGGTGCGTGCGGGAAAATAGTTTTTTTCCCCACACGGATCAACCTAGACCAGTTAATAACTTACTTTTCAGCTTTGCTGCCAATGGCGCAGATAAAATTCTAGACCGTGGTCCGTACTGTAAAAAGCTGGACCGTTTTAAGAACGCACGAGTAGCCAATCAAATTAAAGGTTTAAGATACTGGCCCGCTGAGATGCTTCAGCGAAAAATAAAAATGGTTACTGAGCCTACTGTTTTAGCACGCCTCTAATCATTTCACGCGTAGGCGAGTAACTTACCTTCGGTTGAGGAATGCTCGTCGTTGTCTATTGCTATCACAGCGACTGGCAGTCTCGGTTCAGGTGGCTTGCTTTCAAGTACACGTCTCAACCGAATGTGAGCTTGTCTGGGGGCCTAAATTGCATGTTACTACATTAGGAGAGCAATTCTCAAAACATTTAAACCAAGATCACATAGCTACAAAGACTAAAAATCAGTGAAAGATACGTGCGTATTATCCAACCGTAAGGGTATGCTACACACATACCGTAATTATTCAATTAGGCATTTTGGGCGCTTATTAAAATTATGTACTTTGAGAGTTGACGCCCATGAAATTTCACCATTTTCAGTAACTAGTAAGTTTATTTTGCGTCAAACCAATAAATAAAAAAAAAATGCGAAGATGTACCGTAGACATTGAAATGTAGAGATTATAAGCCAGTAAAGATATAATAATCAAGACTTCTCTTGTCCGCTTTAGTTTTTCTTTTAAACTTTGCAATTTCTTTCCGTTTTCCTTGGTGCTGATTTGCTAAGACTATTGATAGGAACTTCCCACCACTGGCAGGGTTCAAAAGCGAATTCAGTGCACAGATCATTTGTTCCGTGCAAAAGAATGCTTTGACTCCACTGTATAAATTTCATTTTGAAAAATTCTTCATTAACAAGAGCACTCCTTTCCTTGACACTGTTGCGTGACACTTTGAAGTTCATTTTACCTCTGGATTGCGCATAAGTTCTTTTCCGTCAACAACGAAGATGACCGCGCAAGATCCGAAAAACTGCCGCGTATCTATAGCTTCTCTTACTTCTGTGCTCGTTAAAACACCATAGCAGGCCTGCAAAAAAAAGAAACAAAACAAAACAAAACAATCGAATATAACATCGAAAATTCTCTCTGTCTCCGTAATTAATCACAATCTTGCCATCTTATCAGCTTATCAGAAGAACACCGATTTCGCCAGTTTTAAGAATCTCGGCACTCTCTCTCATCAACAAAAGTTTTCACGTATAATCACCCGCACACGCGCAGACGCGAACACGCTCACGCACGCACGCACACGCACACCCGCACACAGGCAAATTGCTTGCAAGAAAAGAAAGAGTAAAAAAAAGAGCCAAAGTAAAGACGGTAGTAACTAGCCTAAAAATTAACTTCAAATTACTAAAATTCATTAACAAAGAGTAAAGTCACAATTGAAGATGGCTCTTAAATTTAGTTTTCTTTTTCACTGACCTTAGTGCAAATTTTAAGTAATCTTTTCTGTAAAGGAATTCCACGGACTTCCGCACCATAGAGTGCTAACAAATCAATCTAACGGAGGGGAAAATAACGTTACATAAAATAAACAGAAAAAAAAGGACAAAGTTAACCTGCTCTACCAGGCCTAACCCGTCGTGGCTGTAACTGCAAGAACTATCAAATTCTGATGCAGATAAAGTTATTTCTACTAAATACAAAAAACCAAAGTAAATTACAACTTTCCTTTTGTATCTCCTCTCTACATATATGATGACTTAAAATGCTACATCACAATGATTTATTAAACAAACCAGGCGCGACAGGGGCTGGTCCCACGCATTTTCCCGCGCCTTACAAGAGTCACGTGTTTTAGCTTCAGTTCAGTATTCATTGGTTAATCACACTTCCATTATTCATTTACAGTAAAAAACTAAATCAAGGAGCAGAAAATTTAAGAACTTACTTTTCTCTTAAGTCCCTGAGGAATGTTGTCACTGACCGGATACAATCCTCTTTTAAACTTTTCCTTGATTATATAACAGACGTCAAGTCCGTTATCGTCATCACAGGCGGCGAATTCCAGCCCATCGCGGACTTCTGGTAACGATAGAATCAATTTCCAATAAACCGGAGAGCTGGGAACTAATCTTTGAGCGTCTGGCTGGCATCTCATCGAGTCTGCAAGCAGCAATGGTACGTCCAGCGGACGGCTTGCGTCTTTTCTTTGGTAAAAGGAATATAAGAAACTAATTTAAAAAGAAATAAGTTATTCAAATTTGATACCAAGGACTTCTTGCCCGACTGAAGCTAAGGATTAATGGTGATAAACAGAGAAAGTATACGGCTATGTTGATGTATTTTTTCCAGCTTCTACCTAAGGGACTGTGTTGCAATAACCAATATAACGTGCTGATCGCCTCTGCGAGAAAATACGAGGGACACCCGCTTCGTTTTCTTTGTATTTGAGGCGAAACAAAAGCTACGCGGGGCATAAGGAACTGTCAGTGTTGATTCATACTCAACACTTCCCACAACTTTATGGTAATCCAGTATTTGTTGTTCCTCGTTCCACTGTTAATAATATACATGAAAAAATTTCTCAGTTCTGATTGGTTAAGATGAATGCAGTTTTCAGTTAATTCAGTGAAGAAGAGAGTTAATTCAGTGCAGAAGAGGATTAATTCAGTGCAAAGCAAGAAACAAACCAGACATTCTGATTGGTCAGAATGATTGGTCAGTGTCAATGTCAAGGTCAATGTCAAGGTCAGTGTCACTTGCAGGGTTTGAATAAATTATTTTTGCACGTGATGCGCGCGCTTTTCTTCTGCGTAGTTATGAGAAGCTACCTGGTATTTTTTCATGTATATTATTAACAGATAATCACATGATTTTCTCGTGCAATTTGGAATAAATAAGCACTTGTAAATTTTTTCAAAGACCACAAATTGCATTCGCCATACGGGCTCATGCAATTTTGTTAGTCTTTGAAAAAATTTACTCGTGCTTATTTATTCCAAATTGCACTCGAAATCATGTGATTACCTATACAAATATTATTTGTTTAAAAACTTTCCCTGGCAGTGAAATATATTCTGAGGTGGAAAGTTTTGCTGATCCTGAGAATAGGAATACCTATTACTTGCAAGCTCATCAGAATAACTACACCTCCTTTAATCTCGTTTGTTCCTTTAATTTTTTTTTTACCGAAGCGAAGTGGCCGCCATTTGTATCAAAGCGTTTCTTCCACGCGCTTGTTAATAGATACACCATTGTAAATACCTGCTGTAGTCCACATCTGTTTGTCTTTTTTTCATTGCATCGTGGATTTCCCTTTCATGAGCATCACTTTTGAGATAAATTCAATTGCAACTAATGTTAGATGGAAGCTCGACAAGTAACAGGCAAGATAGGTCTCAAAGAACAAAGAGAGATTGACATTTACCGTAGGACGGCCATGGCGATGTCCCGTTTCCTGTGTCCCACAAGGTGCTGAAGTTGATTGTCGATGTTCACCACGGGAGGTCCAGGAGGAAACGAGCCTAAAAGTTCCTTTAGATGCACACTGGCGCGGAATGCTTTGAACCACCTTGAAGAAGAAACAACTTATAAGTGACGTCTTTCACAAAATTTACCAAGATCATTAAATGGCGTCAAATCCATCATTTCTTAAGAGACAAGTTGAGTTTTGAAAACGGTCCAAGTGACCTCCAGCGATAAACCATACTTTTGTTTCAGGATGTGATTGACATTACAACTAGTCACTTGGTACAAGAGATTCAGACTCGTATGCACCAGCGTGTCTCTAATCAGTGAGTAAGAGTTCTCTAAAGTGACAGTCCTTAGCTCATTGTTTTGGTTGAAAGGCTTTCCTCGAAATTCCTCCTTTTTTTACCTTTCACAGGAGTGATCTTTTGCTGTATTCTCCACACAATTGTCATACATTGATGGACAAGATAACGAGAATTTTAACTTCTTAAAAGATTAACTCAATGGGGATAATATTGCCTCAACATCACTTCAAATTCTCATGAACAGCTAACAAAGAAATATGAGGTGACTTAAAGGAAGAAGTAGCTTTCACATATTGCGAATGAAAAAGATGGAATACTCTGCCACCTGTCAGGGCTCGACACTAAGAGTGTCTACTAGCCAGAGACTAGTAGAAATTCAGTTTTGGCTAGTGGTTTTCGATTTTCACGGGCCAGTTTGGCTAGTGAATATACTGAAATTGTTGTAACATCTAAGTTGTCCCTTGCCACTCGGCTAGTAAGTTGAAAAGTTCGTGTCGAGCCCTGCCTGAGCTGAAGAGAACTCTTTGGGAAGCAGGGCTGTTTGGAGCGCATTTCAATTCGCTGTCGTAAAACCAAAACCAAACTAATCAAACCGGCCGACAGTGCGAAGGAAAATACTGGTTATTGGGTACGAGAGATTCAGACATGCACGCACTAGCGTGTCTGAAATATTAGCACGTCCTGAGCGCCTTGCCGTGCATGCTAAGGGAAACATCGAGAAGTTCGTTATCCAAGCACGTGTCACGGTTGATTCATTTTGGCAACACCTGTAGCTTTGAGAAACATTGGAAAAAACAAAAATGTTCGCCTTTGCCCCATCCCCCAGATATAGAAACAAAAGACTATGGCACGACATTAGGGAAGAGCCAAACCTAGAAGGGGAGGCAGGGGATAACGCGTTGAATCCACCTTTAATGCAATTAAATCTCCACAGATCTAAACGGAGCGAGTGTGCACACACCTTTTGAAATATTTTGCAGTTCTGCTTCTTTTGACATAGCCGGCCAATAACTGCAACTTAGCGTCTCTCTCTGCCTTTGCCTCCTGGAAGACCTCCTCAGCAATTTCTTCTAATTCATTCGATATTTTTTCCTCGATCAATGACTGGCAAATCTCTTTTGATACTCTCTCTCTGGCCAACTTCAGAAGCTCCAACCGCACTTCTCTGGAACAAATAAACAGACATTTTAGAGAATGTTGAGTGAAAAAACTGTAATACACCTCTTACCACAGCTCGATGCAAACGTAAGAGGAATTAGTCGGAACTTTACCACCAGCTGTAGCCAACCTCTCACTTCCACAAAAATTTCTGCAAAGGCATATTTTGACTAAAGAGAACAAAAACCTGCTGGCTAGCGCGCTTGATTCTGTACCAGGAGTGCTGGGTTCCAGCACTTGCCGTGTTATTACGGACCTATTGCGTCGCGATCCAAATCAAGACCCTAAACTCTCCTCATGCCTCTCTCTACCCAGGAGAAAGGCACAGGGACACCTGATAAATTGGCGATTCGAGGGGGAACTAGCATCCTATCCAGGGAAGTAGTAGTACTCGTAGACGCTTTATGAAACCGAAACCAGGATAAGCAATGAATATATGAGTCACAGGATTGGTAAACTGACCTATTACTCTCCATACTTCCTAATAAATAAACCTTTCAAATCCACATCTTGTCTGCTTTTGGTTTGGTTTCGCTACTTCGTTGTTATTTTGGTTGTATTTGTTGTTTAGTTTTATTTTTCTATTTTTTTTGTCTTTTGCCTTTTTTTCTTTTTCCTTCGTAGTGTCAACTGATAACAGGTAACTGACGACAAGTTAGGGTTAATATTGAGTTGGGGAGGGGTGGGTGCGCAGTTGGTCAGATACTGAAATCAATCCTTAAAAATGAGCTTTATCATACCGTATAACTTCCTCCACAATCCTTGTACATTCAAGGGAGATGAACTCCTCTGTGAAGTCATTGTTGATGTTACGTAGTACTCGCTCTCGGATGACCGCGTTTTCCTCAACAATTCTGTGGAGAGTTTAAACATAAATGAGATCGACTGTAACCTTTTCTAGTAGAACTTTCAAGTGCTACTTTTATTCACCCGAGTTAGCAAATACCTTTTTCGATCGAGTTCCTCAGTTGACACTGAATCTGCTGTCTCTCTTATGAACTTTGATATCGTCTCTTCGTGAAGCGTATTTGTAATCTCCGTGGACAATCGAAGGTCAACATGTACCTGAGAAAGAAAGAAAGTGATATACTATGTCTAGAAAACAGATAAGGTGCACCTTCAAATTAAGGAAAAAATGTGTTACAGTTCTTTCTGACAGAAAGCTTTAGGTATTCTTATTATTCAGGCAAACGGAGGCAAGCGCGAGGCGTGTGTCACGTGCGAGACGTGTGTCACGTGCGAGGTTAGGAGCCTCGATCGTCCGAAAAGTGATGGACAGATAGATAGATGTTTGGTTTATTTAGGCCTCATGCAGTATAAATAACTGAATTACAGGTTTGGCCAGCAAAGAATAATGAAGCATTAACAAAGTTTATATCTGAGGAAAAATTGATTGCATTAGCAACTAACAAGCATATGTGGCAAAACTAGTCAGGTGCACTTCACGTAGCGTATTTGTTTGAGATAAAGTGCTTAAACCTGATGATTGAAGTCATTAGTGTCGCAGATATTTGGATAACACGGGTGTAACAGTAGACAGCCACCTTCAGTGGTAGTTTATACGCTAAATTCAGCCACATGAGTGAAGCGAGGCTAAGTAAAGATGGCTAGTTACGTAGAAATACACAGAGCTAAAAGTTAGCTCGTGGCAGCAATGAGGCACTGCTGACCCATCCTCTGCTACAGGTTTTCAAAGAGAAGGCAAAATGATCACCTTGTCCATGGCTTCCTTTGTAATTTCTGTACACATTTCATTCATCACTTCCACAAACAGTCTCTTGGTGAAATTCAATATTTCCAGCAATAGACAATCAACTTTTGATCATGCATTGAATCTGCCAAGGGGTGAAGGCGGCCTTCACAACTAACGCTCTTTTTAAGGCTGGATTCCGTGCATGAATAGGGACCTTAAGCAGTCAGGACGGTAACACCAAGGAAGACTTCGATTAAAAAATGAATTCCTACTCTTAGTTAGAATTTTAAAGATGGCTGCATGAGCTTACTGTCTTATACGACGCCACAGCTCAACTTCAGCATGACGTATAAAAGCAGCGTTGAGTTCCAAATGGAAATTAAAATAATTTGCCGTCGCGGTTTCGGTTCGCAGACGACGCAAATTTTGACGATTTTACGTTGTTGTTTTGCATAGGACGGCTAAGAAATGTTTCAAAATGCACGTGCTGAGCTATTGTTCTGCCAATTAGATCTCTTGTTTTTCCACGTCCTCGTTGCCGTCGCCGTCGTGGTTGCTTAAGGTCCCTATTATAATCGTCACGACCGCTACAACGGTGTTTCATTCCCAAGATCTCACTCGTAATTCTCCCTACTGTCTGCCATAGAATTCTTATGATGTCAGGGCGGAGAATTTAGTATCGGATCAACTTATAATCCCCTGATTGATATTTTTCTTTATTCTTATTTCTTGTTTGCTTGATATTGTACTAACATTGTAAGGAGAAATTCTGTTTTGGTCATTCTTAGGAGTGAGAAGGTAATTAAAAGCCGGTGACTGGCGGTCTACCATCGCCTGTGAGATCTCTCACCGCCGTCTGTCTGGTCTACGATTCATCGAAACTTTTTCTTTCGTCAAGAACGAAGGACAAAATTTGCCTACGTCAAATACTCGACGAAATCAACAACACCTCTCTTTGATCTGAATCTTTCACTGCAATTCGAAATCAATTGGAACTCTACATGTAACTAACAGCTCATAAGCTCTGTTCACAACTTTTTTTGTATGATGCTGACGTTCAGCAGTGTCAAAAAGGTTTGTTTTTCAGCGATCGTGTCGACAGAAGCCATTATCAGCAGATAAAAACTGTTCGCATTTTCCATAAACTCACCTCTCCAGAGTAAGACACTGCAGCTTTAGCGGGTTCAATCTGAGTGGGCTACAAACGTAAGAATAAACGATAAGTAAGTGCGCGCGAGACGTCACGCACGCGAAACGTCATGCTCGCGAAACGTCGTGCTCCCGAGACATCATGTGTGCGAGACGCCATGCGCGCATTTTTCGATAAAACAAAAAATATCCGAGAAAATTATTATGTCTAATCATATTCATATATCATAGCAAAGACAGCGAATTCGCCTCAGTTCTTTTCAGACCCTGAGTGTTGGTCCAGTCTGGAGAGAGCGGTAAGGCTAAAACCGTCGGCCTGTCGCACGCAGTTTGGCGCTCTACAAGCTGAGCTAAGCAGGCGGCAGCATCAGTCAAATGGTCAAACATAATCTTCTGGCATACCATTGGACAAAAACGCTTGATCGTTTCCTGTGACGAAACTGATGTAGACCTGATTGATTCTCACACTCAGTCGGTCATTGCTCTAAGCCACAGTATACCTGTATTTGCGCTGATGGCCCCTGACCAGTGTCAACACCCAGTTGCACCGATAGTTCGCCGGAAGGCCCCATCGACACCTGTCTGCCAGAGGTGCTGTCTGATACCAGCAAGCGAACAAGTTGTGAAGATTCCGTGGCATTACATGTGGGCTTAGGTTGGTTCGGAACATCTGCCAGTGATGGGAGAGCACTGTCATGGAGGTGGCCAGAAAGCAGCTCCGTCGGGTCAGCGATGTAGTAGCCGTCTTCACTGAAGCTGAGGTCTGGTTGATGCTGCGGGGCGGTTGGAAGTTGTCCGTTGTAAACCACCTAAAGCAACAATAGAATGAAGGGGCAGTTTCTTAAGAAACTGTGGTGCTGCATTGGTGGGGGGGGGGGGGGGAGGCGAGTTATAACAAGCAATAGTTGAATTATGGGTACGCACAAGGTTCGTACACTTTTTTGTGGACAGAATTCGAGACTTTTTCCAGACCATTTTTTTTATTTTCAAGACAGTATACCTGTATTTGCGCTGATGGCCCCTGACCAGTGTCAACACCCAGCTGCACCGATAGTGCGCCGGAAGACCCCATCGACACTTGTCTGCCAGAGGTGCTGTCTGATACCAGCAAGCGAACAGGTTGTGAAGATTCCGTGGCATTACATGTGGGCTTAGGTTGGTTCTGAACATCTGCCTGTGATTGGAGAGCACTGTCATGGAGGTGGCCAGAAAGCAGCTCCGTCGGGTCAGCGATGTAGTGGCCGTCTGCACTGAAGCTGAGGTCTGGTTGATGCTGCGGGGCGGTTGGAAGTGGTCCGTTGTAAGCCACCTAAAGCAACAATAGAATGAAGGGGCAGTTTCTTAAGAAACTGTGGTGCTGCATTGGTGGGGGGGGGGGGGAGGCGAGTTATAACAAGCAATAGTTGAAGTATGGGTACGCACATGGTTCGTACACTTTTTTGTGGACAGAATTCGAGACTTTTTCCAGACCATTTTTTTTATTTTCCAGACAGTATACCTGTATTTGCGCTGATGGCCCCTGAACAGTGTCAACACCCAGCTGCACCGATAGTTCACCGGAAGACCCCATCGACACTTGTCTGCCAGAGGTGCTGTCTGATACCAGCAAGCGAACAAGTTGTGAAGATTCCGTGGCATTACATGTGGGCTTAGGTTGGTTCTGAACATCTGCCTGTGACGGGAGTGCACTGTCATGGAGGTGGCCAGAAAGCAGCTCCGTCGGGTCAGCGATGTAGTGGCCGTCTGCACTGAAGCTGAGGTCTGGTTGATGCTGTGGGGCGGTTGGAAGTGGTCCGTTGTAAACCACCTAAAGCAACAATAGAATGAAGGGGGTAAGTTTCTTAAGAAACTGTGGTGCTGCATTGGTGGGGGGGGGGGGGGAGGCGAGTTATAACAAGCAATAGTTGAAGTATGGGTACGCACAGGGTTCGTACACTTTTTTGTGGACAGAATTCGAGACTTTTTCCAGACCATGTTTTTCATTTTCCAGACCCCGGGTAACAGTGAGATTCTTCGTGGTCTGAGAAGAAATAACTGTCATAACTATGAAAACAATGAATTTAAAAAAATTCAGTTTCAGCTGATTAGTTTTCAACTTACAGCGACACAACCAAACTATAGCAGTATACTAAATTTCTACCAGAAAGCAAGTACCTCAGTTCTCAAAACAATTTTCAACAGTACACTTTTTCAACAAAGTCCCTTGGTTTTTGCCATTAGTGTGTGAAATAGCTATTTCATCATACAAGAACTAGCTTTTTAGAGCTTTAAGTTTCTTGTCTATTGCCTCCTCGATGGACTTCAACTCTCCTTCTTTCTCTTTAGCGCTTCGTTTCATTGCATTTGACTTAGAAATGAGAGTTACTTTCCCAGTGGACTCTGCCTCTTCTGCAAATTGGTCAGCAGACTTTAACAAGGCTTCAATGTTAGCTTTAGTCCTTTTCTTTACTTTTTTTAAGTTATCCAGTTCCTCAAGGGTAGCTTTCCTTTTCGTTAAACTAGCTGGACCAGCTTAGCTGTTGATATCACTTCAGCCTAGGCTTCTTCTTTCACAAATCTTTCCAAAAGATTGAAAATGAGTTGAAACATATCTGTTTCCAGGAATGGCAACATTGGCATGTCTGTCTGATATCGGTTAAGAAAATGGGCCACTTCAGTAGCAACTGACAGGAAAATGTTGGCTTTAACTTCAAACAAGGCATCCCCACAACTTGCATGTGTTTTGTGTAGATAACGTACGTAATTTGTCCATACCGGGCACGGTAGTTTCTTGTGTTTCTTGCTGATCATGTGGCTTTGCAAAGCAGCTTCTCCCATGCTTGAAATATCAATTGCCTCATGCACCTATCAATGGTTTGCCCCAGGATGGGTGGGGCCGGGCAACCCACGGGAGATTTGACATTTTCAGGTTTCCAAATGTCAATTTCCCCACCCTTGGGTCTCCGGGATCGGAGTCAGTACAAACAATGATGACTGAAGACACCCTTAGGCCCAGTCCCAACATATACGTACCTCACCGATGGAGCAGCTTCGTTTGGATTCGATTAGCTTCCAGGCTCTCTTTGCGGGGAGCCTGGACTTCGGTTCAAGGAATGAAGGTCGAGCAAAGATCACGGAACTCTCTGTCACTCTCAGACCGTGGAAGGTGCAAAACTGGGAAGCCTGGAAAGAGAAAAAGATCTCTTTGATAGCGATAATTTTGTTTGACATTCTGGGATAACTGATTTAGTCTAGTTTCTTCATACCCAAAAGCAGAAAACTACTTTTTTAACTAACGCTTGAAACGGCAGCTTTGGAAACAAAATGAACTTTGCGGTGGCCAATTGACATTATCTGTATCAACTCAGGTGATAAAAGCAAATGACTTTTAACATACACTCCCTCACAAGAACAGCATTTTTTAACATCTGATCGCTTCCTTAGAATAAACTCTTAAATGCTATAATTATGACAAGCAAATTTGCTCAACGAGCAAACTAATTTCTGCTGAAACAAGCATTCACAGAGACGCCAAGAAAACGTTTCCACTAAATCCTAGAATGCATTTTTTCTGCTTTGTTCTAACAATGAAGTGGGTGAAAGCTCTTACTTAAAAAATAAAATTGCTTTTTATAAAAAGAAATTCCCTTGATAGCAACAAAACATCGATCGATCTTTCAGGACTTTGGGAAAGTTATTTTCGATGCTATTATTTATTGTGATCATCTCTTATGCTATTTCAATCCCTCTCAAATCATTGTAATCATCTCTTATGCTGTGTTGATCACTGTCAAATCATTCTAATCATCTGTTATGCTGTGTTGATCACTGTCAAATCATTCTAATCATCTGTTATGCTGTGTTGATCACTGTCAAATCATTCTAATCATCTGTTATGCTGTGTTGATCACTGTCAAATCATTCTAAACATCTGCTATGCTGTGTTGATCACTGTCAAATCATTCTAATCATCTGTTATGCTGTGTTGATCACTGTCAAATCATTCTAATCAACTGTTATGCTGTGTTAATCACTGTCAAATCATTCTAAACATCTGTTGTGCTGTGTTGACCACTGTCAAATCATTCTAATCATCTGTTATGCTGTGTTAATCACTGTCAATTCTATCATTGAGATCTGTTTCTATTTGTTTGTATTATAGTAACCATGGAGGGTTCTGAAATAAGCAAAAAGTCTAGGGAGTCTAAAGTGTGTTCGAGATGTGGGAAGTCAGTAATAAATTTATCCCGTCATCAGAAGGATGTACAAAAAGTGAATAAGATTTTCCGTCAGGTAGATGTATAATTATATAAATGGAAACAAGAAAGCGCCTCATAGGAAGATAAAGTTTTGTCCGTTATCTCCATGCAAGCACTCAAAGAAAGGTGTCTTTCAACTTCATCATCATTTACAGGCAAATATCCACAAGCTTAATCCCAACTCAAACCAATACTTAGATGCGTTTAAATCTGCTCTGAGAATTGGGCTTCACGAGGTACGAGATCACATTGCCCAGAGAAAGAAATCCAAAGCAAAGAGTACCACAACCAAAGATGGTCCTAAAAAGAGAAGGCAGCGTGGTCGAGTGGTCAGCGTGTCGGACTTGCGATCCGCTGCTCCCGGGTTCAAGTCCCGCCCTGGCCACTACCTGGATTTGTTTCACGGTAGGTATGAGGTTTCACGGTTTCAAATCCTCGGCCATGCTTGTAATATAGCCAACTGGTTTGCCTTTGGCCAGTTGGGATTTTAATAATGTTATTTTCAATTTGATTTATTTGTTTCAGTTGTTTGGTGAAAAACCTGTAAACTAGCTTCTAGCTAAGTGTTTCTCCACGTCAAAAACTGTTGATTATTTTATTATTTTTTCATCATTTTAAGAGAAAAATCGAAGCAAAATCACCTGTACGTGGATAGGCCACAAAAAGAGTGAAATTTTACAAGGGTGACAAGGAAAATGAGCCTAGTTTGGTGAATAGAATCGAAGCTAGGGAAGAGATTGGAAATGACTCGGATGATTAATTATTGGAAAATCCTGAAGGAGAAGCAACTATCAACAGAAACGTGAGTAACCCTTGGCACCCCACACCGACTTCCTCCAATAGTAAAGCAGAGGAGCACAAGCTATATAATGAAGAAAGTAGTGAATCAAAGGTTAGAGAGACCTACAATGGTGATGACAGCGAATTGGAGTATGATCAGCAAGTTGATGAAGTGGAACGCAAGCTACATAATGAAGAAAGGGGAGATACACGCAATGATCATGATAGTAATTTGGAGTATGAAAAAGTAATGGATCAAGTGGAATCCAAGGTAGGAGATACACATGATGACCATGACAGCAATTTGGAGTATGATCAACTTGTGGATAACATGTGGAAAAGAAATGAGGAGGGCAAGAAGCGAAGCTTTAAACAGTTAGTGTCTATGATGTCCTACCAGTATGAAAGCGATGCCGAGCTATCTGAAGAGTTTAACAACCGCAAAAATGCTGACCGGGTAATCCAACCACCTCAACCACCTGTGAAGGCTGGCAATACCAAATCCATGGAAATAGTTATCTCCGACAGTGAAGATGAGGAAGGTTTAGACCCAAACTATCACCCTTCCCTGGATTCCGAATCAGAGTGTAGCACTGGAAGCTTGTCAGATGACTGCTCGTTGCAAGAAAGGGATGACATTTTAACTGATCTCGTGGACAACGTAGATAATCTAGATTTTCTTCGTCCAGAGCCAGATTGGAAGAGCGTGTTTGATGTTGTTTTTGAAAGAATAAAGAACGCTGGTAATGCTGACTCCCAAAGCAATCTTTCACAAGGTAAAGTGCCTAGGGAAGTTATGAATGATGATGAATCATCAGTATACGATAGCAATGATGATGATAATGACGACTGTCTTGAAGAGATAGAAGATGATGTCAGTTTTGAAGACAATGATAGAAGTGATGACAGACCACTGCTTAACGAGTTTCATTCCTCGTTGATAGACGTAGACGGGGGATATCGCTGCGCAAAAGTGGCTGGTCAGTACAAGTCACTGGTAAAACGCATCATGAAAGTTCTTTCAGAAGATTTCCCTCAAGCAGCAAATGAAATAGATCTTGTTACTGTCGAAGGGCATGACGGAGTGGTAATGTTGAGGAATGACAAGGAATGACAAATGACAAGTATCAACCTGGAACCATTAGATCATACCTAATGAGCCTTAGGCTATTCCTTAAATTCCTTGTGCAAGAAGAGAAAGAGAAAGATTAGACACACTTCATGTAAAGAGATATCTTTTAACTTCGTGGTCATCTGCTCAAATAAAGAAGGTGCTGAAAAGGAAATTAGAGAAACATGACATGGACTTTACAAAACTCCTTTCCAGCAAAGATCTATATAAAGTGTCAAATGGACAACAGCGAATAACCACAATTAAAGCGCTTGGAAAAGCTATGGAGAAAAGCAAAGATTGTGGAGAACCTGTGCTGGTCAACGATCAGACCTTTTGTGAAGTAAGGGATTGGTTAATGACAAGATTGAGAATTGACAACTCCGGGAGAAGTGGTATTGCAGCAAATATAACAGTGGAGGAATTCAAAGATGCTAAACTGTACACTGGGGAAGAAGATGGAGAGAGATACTGCGTATCACTTAAGAATCACAAGACAGGAGGTGTTTATGGGGCAGCCATTGTATGGTTTTATGCTGATGTTTACAATCTGGTGAACACGTATATCTCACGGGTGAGGCCTAAGTATGTCAAAGATGCCACAGATAGCATGTTCGTTTCAACCAATGGCGTTAAACTCACTTCATCGCAAGTATCTACGTGTCTGACTTGTTCATTTCAAAGGGAGGGTGTGAAGTTTCACGGTCGCATCTCCGCAACCTTGATAAGAAAATCTCTGGCATCAGGAGTGCATGTCCATTTGCCTGAAGATCAAGAACAACTGGCTGCCCTTGCACAGCACAAACCTCAAACACAAGCTCAATATTATCGCATCAATGACAAAGTTAGAGAAACAGATATTGGGGGTCGTGTAGTCAGAAAATTTATCACCATGAACTACGCAAAGACAGAGGTAAATACTCTTATAATGCATATCAATCCTAGTAACTTGAATAACAATTGACATACAAATTTTGATTTCTTTTAGGTGTCAGAAACTCATGTCGAGTGGACCGAGGAAGAGACCTCAAAGTTCAAGATTTATTCAAGTCTGACATTGAGACTGGCAACATAACAGAAAACATCGTCAGAGATACACTTGGTGCTTCCAACCTGTTGGAAACACACTCCATGAAGGCAATTGTGTTGAAAGTGAAAAGGCTTCGATCAGAATTTACCAAAAACTTAGAACCACCAATTGAAGTTCAGTCTCCTGAACAGAAGATCGAATGGTTTATGTCTTCAAGAGCTCCATCCATCGCATCAGAATCTACAAAGTCATCATGGACTGAGTTCATCTATGAACAAACAGACCATCTCATATCGTTAACGCAGGATATGATCGAAAACAATGCAGTAAAAAGAGAGGTCGTTTGGGAACGGGTGATGGATGATGAGAAAGCATGGAAGATCGGGTTGGTCTTCAAAACCGACGATGAAGAACTTCTTTTCAAGCAAAAACGTTTGGCGGACAAGGTACGAAAAGTCAAACGTCAAAAGATGAAGAGAAAGTAGTAGTTTGATCTTGTGGCTCCTGCATTACATTTGAACATTAGTTGACATTGATCATTTGGTTTCTTTATGTATTCAGGGTCACAACATAAGTGAGTCCTATATTGTTAATGTTATTTTCTTTAACCGATGGCCAATAATTTTATGGTTAATCGTTTTATGCCAAGTAAGTCAATATTCCCTTAAAGGCCGATTTACACAATGCGATTTCTTTTTGTGTGAAGGTTCGAACGACAAGTCGTAGGGTCGTGTACGACCTGTTGAATTACCGTTTATATGGTAGGATTCGGGTCGCATGCATCAAGTCACATACTACAATCGCATCGTGGAAATCGGCTTTAAGAGTCATAGAATTTGTCTTGGTGACTGATGTGTGTAGAACATCGAATTCTATGAAAAAGATTTAACTTGTCTTGGTCTTGTTACGAACTGTTATAAAGTTGAAGTTTTCATAAAGTAAAATTTGTCATTTAAAAACTTAGCTGTAAGTGATAAAGCTTATATCTGGAATTAAAAGAGTTTATTGTGAGACTCGTTGTCATGAACCTGCAATATATTGTCTTTTTAAGTAGGGTTCCAGTTGAGATTTTGTGGAAGTTTCATGACGTTTTCAAAAAGTTTTGGGTGAAGTCACTAAGCCCGTGAAATACATATTAGATTAATACACTTTATTAACCACTAATTTCGTTGTTTCCTTTTGTGTCTATTGAACAATTACATGTTTGCAGTTAAATATTTTTTCATGTTTTTAAGTTAACTCTAGTGCAATTTTTGTCGTCATGATAGAGCGATATCGCATAACCCCCTTCCTAAATTGTAATGTTTTATTCTAAATGATCCAATGCAGAGATAACAATAGAATACTTAATACTTTATCTATTGTTGTCTTTCTATTATGCCCATTAACCTTTGACTAATATCCACTTGCTTTTGAAAATATTTATATTGCTTTTTAAACCTCACAAACCGTCATTGAAATTGCGGCTAAAATCGCCATTGTCATAGAGCTTTAAGGAGGATCAACACGCACGCTCAAACTTGTATGCGAGCTGTCAATAGGAATATGTATATGTAATCGCATGGGCCAGAGGGCAATTAACCATTAATTTCACGCGCATTTTCAAACTTTCAAAATACAACTGAAATTAATCCTTAACTGCCCGAGGGCACTTGCAATTACTTGTTTATCATATAAAGGGCAAAATTATCGCGGGAATCCCATTCACGCGTGAAGTTATCCTATTAGGAAGCCAGTACAATGCCGCGACATTGCTCATTTTTTCCTCTCGTCTTGTCCATTGTTGGAAAATGTTAGTCCAGTAGTCCGTAGTTTTTTTTTGATATTTTTGTGCTCACTTGTGTCTTTTAGTTCCTCAATAAACTCTTTGTCGGCTTCAACAAAACGGGAAGCCATTGTTGCAGAAAATTTTCATTGGCAACAGATCTTAGCAAGAACCTCGTTGCTAAGCAACTTTAAACCAATGAGGATCAAGTAATCATGCCCCCTTGATTACCAAAAGTCTCCTTGTAATTAAGAAAAAAAGACCCTCTACCTCAGCCAATCGACACTCAGTAATTTTTCCTCGTATGTGATAACCTACATAAAATGGGAAATTGCCAGATGTAGAGTTTTGCTCCTAATCCTTACCCTAACCCTAAAACCCTAACCCAATTTCCACGTTATCAGCAAAAAATTGTCTAAAAAAGCTCTATTTTGTAAATTGAATTAGTACATCAGGCAGGGATATGATATTGACTGTCAATATTGCTCTGCATGTTTTTTTTTGTTTTTTTTTTTTAAGTTAATGTCGCTAAGTCATCGTACTGGTGCTTTTATGCAAATAATAACAGTTTTTAAAAGTGTTTCAACTATTTTCCATGTTCGCTTTCACATGGCTTTTTTGATCTATGCAAACTAATTACTAGAATTCCGCTTTAATCAAGTTTTATAAGCAAAAATGTGCCATATTTTTGGCAAAGTGGGTATTTGCTACTTAGAAGTGGGTTGTTGGCTACCTAAAATGGGTATTTGCTACATGTAGAATTTCTTTCGTAAAATTGTAAACGCTTTGTTAATTCCAAAGAAAAAAATGGGTCAGCCATACATGCGAAAATTATGGTGTCAGAATAAACTAAAAGTGAAATAATGCAAAAAACGCACTTCAGAAATGTTTGGGTTGCAAAGTTTCATGTCTTGTACACCTACATACCTAGAAGCGCACTTTTTGCTGAAAATAGTCTTCACAGAGAAAATTTAAAAAAGGCAGAACTTAGAAGGCCTTTACGGCAAAGAAGAACATTTAGAAGACTTCTGATATCTTGCAAAGGTTTTGAATTTTATAAAAAGAAGGACTGATGTACCTAGATTTGGGTATTTGCTACCTTCTGACTTTTCAGTGACGAAATGCTAGCAAAAGTTAAACTTTAATAACGTTGGTTTTGCATAGAAGAGAGCTAAAAAGCAATATTCTTTTGCTTAGTATTGTTAAATACTTTTAAACAAAACTTTTGCTTATTTTAAATAGCCATAGAGAAAACGCGTAGCAAACACTCGCTGATGAATCTAAAGAAAGAAAGAAAGAAAGAAAAACTAATTATTTTCCTCAAAAATTGCGTTACCTCAGACTCATTCTCAAATGCCAAAATGTCTACAAGTTCTTTGAACTGGAAAAATGTGATTCTGTTTCGGACACTCAGTGAGTGGTTTAACGTCTGAACAGCTTTGCTGCGAACCTGAAATAAATGGTATATACTCTCTATACTCTATATACACTCTGATAAATTAAAGTTCACTAGGCAATCATGTGGACAATCAGACATGGTTTGATGCTACTCTAGTTTGGGAATTTAATGAATGTAACCAGGGTATTATAATTCATAGACCTAACGTTTCATCAGCTAACTTTTCATCGTCATCAGGGGTGATCCAATCCTTGCAAAAAGAGGTCTTTTTATATGCTCACTAATTAGCAGCCCTTTCTGCTGACGAGGTGTAAATAGGCATATGTTTATTCAGCTTTCATCAGTGGAAAGTTGTAGTGGCAGGTCTAGGGGGAGGGGGGAGGGGAACGAGCCCCCCCTCCCCCAATATTTTAGGTAAAAAAAAAATTAACGTAGAGGGAAGTAAAGCCGACAGGTAAACACACATAAACATCAAAGATGAAGTGAGTGAGCAGACTAAATTTCCAACTCATACCTACAGGTGCTAACTGCCCAATGAGTAACATTGAAATCCTGCAAGTCTAGCGTGGTGTACGGAAATGTGACAGGAAAATAGAACATCGTCTTTATGAAATTATACCTGTGTGAAGTATCGGTGCAGTAGGCAAGCGCTGAGATAATTTGCATTTCTATAAGAAAAAGAGACATGCTCTCGTAAAAAAAAAGACTACTTTGGTTTGTATATTTGTTTACCAATTTTAGGTGTCAAGGGAATTCTCAGCTTTATCTTTGATAATTAAATCAAAGTCTATTTTAGGGCGTTCGATCTCAGTCTGTATCTCGCACCCTCAAAGGTCTGGGGTGATAAAAGCATCAACGGATGTTTGAGATAATGCAGTTGGTGAATCACACTCCTATTCTTCAGTGCCAGGGAAAAATAATGTAACTGGTCGAGTGATCACGTAAGGATGTGACGTAATCTTCGATAAATGATAGCATGCACATTCCAACAGGCACCCCAGTACGTTTAAAAAAAAGTTTGAGAAACCGGGGTACACTTCAAGTACGGAAAATTTTCAGATAAAAGCATTTCTCCTTTAAGTCCATGTGAGTAGAACGTAAATAAAGGATTTACATACCTGAGAAGACGAAAGAATCTGACAAAGTTGTTGTTATTCAGAGCATGGTAAACGGCCATAGCAAATCTCACTTCAGGTGACTGTTGAACCTCACTTCGGAATGTCATCACCTTCCTAAAGGAGAGGAAATATCAATAAATACACTAATGCAACATGTCTAAAATATTCGTCATCTCTTGGGAAATCTCGCAGAATTTGCGGTTGCGCACATGCAGTTGCACCAAAAAGAGCTACGCAGCGCTGTCTTGCGTTTCACTGTTGTTGTTGTAAAGCTGTTGCACTGCATCGTATCTGCATTAAAGGGGTTAACATTGCGTTGCATTAGGCTGTGTCTCGTTGTAATGCGTTAAACTGTGTCGTATTACACTCTGTTGCGATACTTATACTGGTTTACAAGTACACCAGAGGCTGCACGAAATGAAAGTTCCAAAAAAAAAAAAATAAGAAAAGATTTCTTATTGGCGTATGATACTCAATACTCGCCATAAGAACTCTCCAGGTAACACCTTACCCAAGAATGTCTCCCTCATTCAAATTCAGCAAAATGTCATAAGCTCTAAACTCCGCTTCTTGCGGGCATGTAACTCCCTTAAAGGAAACCAGCAGAATAGTAAAATTCATCACGTACAGATTTGGTTGCAGAAAAAGACATTGAAAACACATCAAAAAGATGAACAAAGCTATTCCAGATAATTATTTCATACCACTTCTCTATCAATTTTGAATATGCTCTTGATGATGGACAGCTCAGAATCGTACTGTTCTGGTGTGCGTAATGTACTTAAACTCAAGACTAAAGGCTGATACTTTCTAAAGAAACTGTTAGGGGCTGCGTCGGTGGGGGTAATGAAATAATTTCGATATATCAACAAAGTTGAAATGGTAAATTGGCCACCGTAACGATTACAAAAGCTGAAGTTTCGAACGTTAGCCCTTCGTCGGAGCTCCGACGAAGGGCTAACGCTCGAAACGTCAGCTTTTGTAATCGTTACGGTGGCCAATTTACCATTTCAACTTTGTTGATATATCCAAATCATTAAACCCAAGACTGATCTTGTCGCATAAGGAAACTATGGCGCATCTCAGCTAATAAGAAAATTTCTTTGGAACTGCATGCGAAGCGTATACAAACCAACAACACTACTAGTTGAACGGTTTCTTCAAAACCGCCCCTCTAGAATATGCAGTTCTCAATTTGTGTTTAATATCACAGTAAAATGTTTCCTTTACCTTGTCTATGAGGAGATCTCCGTAAAACTGTTTCAAAGTTTGCAGGCATTTGGTCAAATTCTCAGTATTGATTTTTGCATCAAAGGAATTCATGTCTGCCTCACACAGAAAGTGTGCGCAAAATATATGAAACCTGTTAAAATAAACTCAAACAATCATAAATCGTTGAAAAAAGAACCCGCACGCAATCTTGAATGAAATACAGTTGGATGGTTAGTCAGAAGTTGTAACGACATGAGTCAAGACTCCAACCAATACGCTTCTAATCGTCCAAGCAAAATGACAGCACAGTACTATGGGACACCAGGAGGTCTGGGTTTGAGGCCTGGGTTTGAAGCCTGGCCTGACCCAGCAACATTACTGCAAAATCAAGACCAAATGCAACATGCCCATCCACATTTTCTCGCACTCGAGGTAGCTTAATTCTCAGAATGTTGAGTTCCCATTGGCTCATTGAGGCATTTACAGTAGCTTTAATGTGATTGTCCGATGACACAAGTTTGGTTTTCTTTTAAAGAGACTCATCAAAAATGCGTTCTCAAATAATGATTGTGTAAGGGAGACACGAAATCTGCTAAATAAAGTAAAAGACTGAAAAAAAAAATGTTCCCAGGAAAGCAAACATTTCAAGAAATTTCAGCGTCAAATATCCAGATCTAGAAATCACGGTATTTAAATACAAACGTTAAAGTACCTGGCTGTTTTCTCGACAAGATCGACGCAATCAGGGTCACACAAGTGCTGTTGGGTAATATCCTAAAACAAAAAGAGGGAAATGAACGGTATAGTTGTGCAAAAAACCACCATGCAAACCTTTCTGATTATTCAACAAAGTCAGTCGTTAGAATACAACACAAAGACCAAAACAGAATCGAATTTTTTTAACTTCCTCTATCATCCTGAAGACTACAAAAGAATTGTGATGTTCACGGTAAATTTGAATATCCTTGGCGGCAAATTGGTCGTAAAAGCTTGGTTACGCACGCTGTCAAAGGGATTAGAAGCATAATGTATACAGCCCCCGTTTGGTGCAAAATTATCATCGCATTGTCCTTGAACGTTGTATGTCCGTCTTTGAAATCCGTTTAATTCAAAGTAGGAGCGAGAAAATATCGACGCCAGTTTTTCCAATGTCAAGGCCAAACAATGAGTGATTTACAGGCCAGGAGTGGCCCCATCTTACGGTCGGTGACTTGTACATACCTGCCATGTTTCAAATTATTGACTGGAACATTATAAAGATTTATCACTCTAGTGTTACAATGGGTTGACTCTGGCATATGAACCTTTAAGTGGTCAGCGGTCTGACACTCATGGCAGCCACCTTGCAGGTTGTGAATTAGGAGATGAAACTTACTTTAAAAACCTGACTTTCAAGTCAATCTACTCTTTTACTTTACCACAATACCTTCCTGATTCCCCTCGTTCTGTTCCAGAGAAAATCAAACCATTCTCCTTCCCTTCCTTCGCACAGATTCATGATGTTTGTGGCCAAGTAATCCATGGTCATTCTAAGGACTGGTACAGGGCGGAGCTCATGAGGTAATGGTTCTTCCTAAACAAAAAGAAAATGATATGTAAACAAAGCCTGACTTCCATACAAGCCGCGTTTGTTGGACAATCAAAGTGCAATACCGCTCAAATGCAAGTTGACAGTCCCTTGAGACTCCATCCTCGATTCTTGTCCCTCGAATCCACTTCCTCGAGTGCCTCAAGTTCTTCGAGCGTCTCGATTCTTGAAAGAGGATCCAGTTTCAAGTTAAGACTGTGAACTTACATTTAATCAGTACTGTTCTTCAACAACTTTTTGTCAATGGTTTGTGCAAGACAAAAACTTTTTTTTCAATTTTTTCCGTTTAAACCCTCTTAATAATACCAGAAAAATACTAAACTGACTTAAAAAAATAAAAACAAATATACAAAAAAGGGAATAAAGGATACACTTTACCTTATCAGCAGCAGATCTGTCATATTCCTTAACAGCACAAGTGTGATCGACTTGAGGATTTTCATCCTTTAGTACATAACAAGATTAATAATAACAATCTGTCAGTCAGTCAGACAAGTTACAATCAATGACAATTGCAGGCTTACGCTGAAAAACGAAATTAAGAACCTCCTACATGTAACAGAATTCAAAGTTTGTACACTTTTGATGAATATTATCTAAGCTTCAACAACGCGTTCCGACAACTTTATCGTTTTTTCGTTGGAATCCAGCCTATAGGTAAATTTTTTAAGAGAAACCTATATGTATACCAAGTTAGTTTTGAAACTTTAGTTATTTCCGTATGATGCACGATCCTCGCAGTAGATAGCGCTATTTATGCAATAGCGAAAAATCAGACCTGAAAAAATCAGGCCTGCACGGGACTCGAACCGCTGACCTCTGCAATACTAGTGCAGCGCTCTACCAATTGAGCTAACAAGCCAACTGGGAGTAGGCCGTTAAGTTGATTCGTAATAAACCCGTGAAAGTGATAAATGAGATACAGTGAATATATGAAGTTCATATATTTTGAACTGCGGTATTAGATGCGTATGAAAAAAATATATGAACTTCATATATTCTCGGTATCTCATTTATCACTTTGACGGTTTATTACGAATCAACTTAACGGCCTGCTCCCAGTTGGCTTGTTAGCTTAATTGGTAGAGCGCTGCACTAGTATCGCAGAGGTCAGTGGTTCGAGTCCCGTGCAGGCCTGATTTTTTTTCAGGTCTGATTTTTCGCTATTGCATAAATAGCGCTATCTACTGCGAGGATCGTGCATCATACGTATCTAATACCGCAGTTCAAAATATATGAACTTCATATATTCACTGTATCTCATTTAGTTATTTCCTTTGTACCTTAGATTCTTGCTTAACCGCCTATTTTTATGCTTAGTTAATGTTAATCTACGTCACGGTTTATTTTTGTCGATTACTGTAATTGGTGTGAAATTGTTATGCAATTTGTGTCAGTCATTCGCTCATATTACGGACTTGCGACAAAAAAAGAACGATTTTCGATAGCTGTGAAGAGGTCGTGCGCTCCGCTACCGTAGAATTGTTTTTGTCTACTCCGCTACCCGCGCGTTTCAAGTATGCTAGGAGCTCTACCAAAGTAAGTTACCTATATTGTTTTACGCTCAATTTAGTTTATCGTTTCCTTCATTACTAGTTCAGTTGATTTAAAAAATAGATCATTGTGCTCTGTCATCCTTTGTAAGTCGATCGATTAGCTTCGTTTCGTTTTCTGCTACCTTCTAGTTCGAACCACATAATTCTACCACATTTGCTATCGCAATCACACCAAGTATTCAACAACTACCTTGTTTATCGCTACCTGGCTACGTTCCATTTTTGTATCTTATAAAATGAAACACTCGGGATTGTTACACGTGGTGCTTGTGCGTTCGTTTTGGGGCTCTATGTACGAGCTATCTTTCCACAGCTAGGCGACGCTACCCTGTGATTCTCAGAAATTTACATGCCATAATTTTCCCAATATTTATCAGTGATCAAGCCATTGAAAGGTAAAGTCTGTTTACGAGCCAAGTGACCCATCAGGCCGGCGTTTAACTCCGCTTTCCACAGCAGGAAGCGACTAGGAGTATCCCCCCCCCCTGAATGGGATGCGAGTCCATCGCGGGGTTACCCCCTAGCATTAAATTTGCCGGTACCCATTTAAACACCTGGAAGAAGAGAGCTACTGTGAGAGTAAAGTATCTTGCCTAGGAACACAACACAATGTTCCCAGCCAGGGCTTGAGCCCGGGCCACTCGATCTGGAGTTGAATGCACTAACCACCGCGTCTCACGTGATCAAGCCATTACTGAGAGTATATCAAACCTTTATTTTCCCTTTTACTATCGATTCTTCCCCGACACTAATTCAGACAACGTAAGTAAGTAAATACAGGCTTTGTTTAAAGAGGCTTACATTTGACAGTCGTAAAAACACAGATAAACTCGTGGCCCTTAAATCTTTCCTCGCCGTTTTGTTTGTTTGTTATTAACGATCTTACAAACTCTCATCAGTTGAAAAGACTTTGACCTCTTCCTTTTATCTTGAAATGTTATTAACACAACTGTTATCATCTCATTATTTTTCAACACAAATTCTCAGAAATAACTGATTTTAAGATAATTTTTCGATATCTTTCGCACCATTTTTGGAATAAATTATTTTGCAAGTCTCCTCTTCTTATCCTTACCAGAAAGAAATTCTAAAACCCTTTAACACCCTAACACCAGTCTGCATATTCTCCATACTGTTCTCTCAAAATTTACTATGGTGTTGACCGAGGGAATTTGTTCAACAATCAAGAGTTCCTTCAGCTGGTGATCATTTCCTTTCTTCTCCTGACCTTAATATTTGATTCAGAGGTGATATTGTTAGGAGAAATTACATGTAGATACTCATCCCTCTTTGGTGTCAAAGGTATAAGGCAATTTAAAGTAATATTTGTGGTTCAGCCTGTTTACAAATAACAAACAGAGTGAATGTGAACTTACAAAGCTGCCTGTTCCAGACACAGCCTCAAACACGCTAAGTCTTCTTTGATGTTCTCTCATGTACCTTTCCTAAAACATACAAAATAAGCTGCTTTCAGGTTGAAAATAATTTGTGAAAGAGACAAGCACTACATTTTTGTCTCATCTCACTCTATGTGACTCGAGCCCAAGCTCTGTATAAGAGAGCAGATTACAGTGTACAAATGGTTTACCTTCTCAGGACACATGTCCTTGCAAGTTCCAACCACAGCTTTAGCAGAACTTATGTCAGATGACCTTTTGAACACTGAAAGAAAATTAATGAAGGGAAATTAAACAAATTTAGCTGCAACTGGTGATGAGGTTGATTGACAAATTGACAAATTGATTTATTGATTGACAGTGACTTATTGACAGATTAATTGATTGACAGATTGATTGGCAGATAAATTGATTGGCAGATTAATTGATTGGCAGATTGATTGACAAATTAATTGATTGACAGACTGATTGATCAATCAGTCTGTTGTTTACATGTTTAAATGATTGACTAACTGACAAGTTAAGCACATACATATGGGTTAAAGCATGTAGCTGTTACTAATCATACCTACTCTTAGTTTTCTGTCAATTTCCTCTAAAACTTGAAGCTTTTCTCCTGCACTCTCACTTTCTGGAATTGACTTCAAATCTGTAAAAAAAAACATCAAGTCTTAATTAATCAGAAAAAGTACTGAGTACTCTATCAACATCATTAATAGTTATCTGTTGATTCAAAAAAAAACCCTGAACAGTAAAAATATTCATGGAAAATCTCATCAGACATAAGAGACCTCAAACAGAACCGCAACATGAAATGGTAGTGGAGAGGTTTGCTTACCTGTTTGGAATCTTATTGTGATTGGTTGATCAAAAGTTGACAAAATACAATCTTAATATGACCTGATTATCTTAAGCTGGGACTTGCAGTAATGCCATTCATGGTGCAGTGAGATGAATTGCACATCGACATACAGTGCATTGTACAGGGTAGATGTACACAGTTTAACTTTAGATAATACGTACATTCTTCAATGTCCCTCAGAACTTCTAATGTCTTGATTCTTTGTTGAGTTTGTTTTTCTGAAGGTGCAGTCTATGTTACAGAAATAACAGATTTATGTTGATGGCTTATGAACTTAAACAACATTTTTTTTTAACTACAAAATGACACCTACAGCTTGTATACAATTAAACTTATTTACCACACAATACCTGAGTAAGAATCTTCTTAATTTTCTCCGAACTGGAATATCTTTTGTCAGGTGACATGTAAACATCTGGACTCTGTGGGGTTTGCTGCTCACTCTCTGTCAATGGATAATATTTACATCAATATCCTCTTTGATTGATATTTTGTAATAAAAACATTAACATTATGAAAAACATGCCTATGTATTACCTTTATTATGTACAATTAAAAAAAAAAGTTAACAATGTCCACAAATCCACATATATTAATAATATTACTGGTTTTACATGTAAACTTATTGTTGACTTAAAAAAAGTCTTATTTTCTGTGTTTGATCATAATTTAGAAAGCAGCCAGAGTAAATGGTCTGAAAGGTGGCAGGTTTCCACCCCCTACCAGCTCCTAATCATGACCAGGGCTATATCATTCCCCTCATAACACTTGCATGTACAAGTACAAATTTCACATATTGTCTTTGGAGATATTTAGACTTGTTCAAATAGCCATACTGCATCATACAGTGCAGACATCAGTAACAGTAAAACAACAAATTCAAGCTGAAGGTCTGTAAAATGACACAGGTTGCACATGACTGTTCACTGTACCTGATGTTGTCCTTCTGCGACTTCGTTGCAGCTTCCAAAAAATTATCACAGGCAGTAGACCAGACCTCAGAATTCTGCCTCTTTTCTTTGCCAACTCTGCTGATTCCTGATGATTAAGTAAAAAGGAAAATAATATTATGTCATTTATCCATGTATTTCTTAGTTCTAGTTGAAATAAGCAAAATCATCTGTTGCTGGTTTTTGATTAAAGCACCATCAAAGAAAACCATGTTGTTTTGTCAGATTACATGCGAAACTGGTAACATTCCATTAGAAAGTCTCATGCACTATGTAAAGTTTGCACGAATCTTTACTACAAGTATGAAAGTTTTGAATGTGGATTTGACTTACATGCCTAAACCTGTTACTGCTAAATCACAGTGCACACTCAATTGCTCTCTGAAGCTGGAAAGTGACTGCTGTACAAATTTCTTCAAAGGTATTTCAATAGTTGCACAATTTTTGACTAGCAATTACAACTAAAATACAGCTCAAAGTTACATGGCCAATGCACATGCCAAACCTCAGCACAGTTTCCACATTACATGCCAAAATAAGGGTTTGTCTTTAGCACCTTTTTGGCTCTGTTATTCAATGCAGTCAGCTTCCCTTGTTTTGCATTGTTTTGGAAAGAAAATGTTTCCTGTTTCAAAATGCTGTGCACAGCCAAATGATCAAGTGAATATTTGTATACCTCAACATTCAACAACTTGTCATGATTCCACTCCTAGTATTTTGTAAAATATGTTTGAGAAAAGTTTTAAGATGTGAATAATAAACTGGAAACACTTTTTATTCTGGTTGATGTAGCTATTAAGTATTATTTAATATATAAATAATTAACGAGGGACTCGCTGTAATTGGTTGAGCTGTAGTGGTCTCCCTGCCTAATAATTTATTATTCTTTTGTGTACAAATTGTATTCTAATTAGGCAAAGCTAAATAAATAATTTCCTGTCTGAGATGGTGACTGTAGAATTACTACAGACAAATGGGACATGATTGAGAAATTGGCTAAATGGACTGGCACCTGTACATCTTGTTTACCTTGATTTGGCACTAAGACTAAAGGAGCTAGCTAAAGAGCACAGACTACAATAAGTGGGAAAGTTTCCCCCAGGCTCCACTACAGTGTACTTCTTGAGTTTTTTTTGGAAGGAGGGGGGGGGGGGGTAAGGAAAGAAAAAGACTTCTAAGGAAGTTATCAGAGAAGTCAGAATAAAATGATCTCTGTTCATTATGTAGACTGCATAGTTGTCAATCACCTACTAAAGGGAGGAGGTATGCCAACCACTTTTTCCACTCATTGTAGCTTGTCATTTGGCTGTCTACTGGTTCTTCTTTACAACTCTGTGATTTAAACTGTACCTTATACTTACATGAGTTTTAAATGTCACAGTTGCACTCCTTTTGACTATGTTGCACCGCACCTTTGAAACCTCTCCAAATCGTGAATAGAATCTCTTCAACACTGCATTCTTGTTGTAAGATTCAGGAATGCCCTTGATAACCAATGTTGTCAGATTGGAAATATCCACATTTTGCAATTTATCTTCTGCAACTTGCTCTTTGTTTTCCTTTGCTAGCTGTTGTCCTTTCACTGCTGTTAAAGAATGTCCAAAAATTCTTGTCTGTGGTTTAACTGTCTTAGCAACACCAAATGTATTTGAAGTGGACTGTGATGTTCCTGCAAATAGAGGTTTTGAGTCTGCAGTGGATTTAACCTGGAGTGATGGTGTGGCTGATTTTCCAAAAGTCAAAGAAGTTGAAACACTGCTTTTCACTGTTTCACTTTCAGTTTTAGCACCGAAAACATTACTTGATGAGACTTTTGTAAAAGGAGAAGGTACCACATTTCTAAAACCACAGAATGACAAGTTACCAGATGATTGCCCCTTGACAGCCGAAACAGGGTTGGAAAGTACACCCAAGCTGGCATTTGATGTGGATGAATCCAAAGTCAATGAACTGTTCATTTGAAAGCCTGAGCTGAAGAAAGGGTTTGAAGTTTGTGATTGTGCAAAAAATGATGGTGCTGGTAAAGTGCCAACTGCACAAACATCACCAGATGAACTTGGTGAGGCTGCAAAAGCGTTTGCATTAGTTTGACTGATGCCAAATCCTGTTGCCAAACCGCTACCAGTGGTAGATGTGATAGAGGTAATAGCTTCTGCTAAAGATTGAATTGTAATTATACAGAGAAAAAAGATCAGTCTTAAAACATTTCATCACACAGATTTGCATTAACATGTATGTACAGTATGTAGTCTCTAAATCAAGGTTTCCATAAAAACCAGGTTCCAGTTTTATAAGCTGTACAACAAATGTACAACGATCATTTTTTTATATTCCACATGACCAGCTCTTGCTGCAGACAATTACAATTTCAATAAATCTATAACCCAACGTAGCATTAAACAATTCTTTTTTTCAAATTTTGCAGGGTGTGCACAATCCACACAAAAAATTCCAATACAATACTACAAAAATTAACTTCTGTCAGTACCTCTATTAATCTACGTGAATCAAGTGTCAATTTGTATTCTTCAAAATTACACTCACTCCAAATTTGTATCTATATATGGAATGGGATTCTCTCCCTCAATCTCTGAATTATCTCTAAACAGGGATTCTAGCCTTATGCGCTGGTGCGAACCCACATAATCGGCCATTCTCCGCATAATCCCACATAATTTGTCAAATAAATCAATATATATGTTACCTATCTTGGTGTCTGGCTTGAGTATTGTATTTCTCCTTTTTCTACAGCCGTACAAAATACCAAAGTATCGTTTTAATGTAACAAAAAAACCACATGGATACAAAACCATTTTGTTTTTATAAAAGCAACAAAGCGTTAATAATAATGTCAGAGGAGGGCCTGGAACCAATATGAAGCTCAGCCTAGGTTCCAGCGTTTGGCAGTTTCCAAGATGGTGGACGTTTACAAGAATTGCTTTCTGTTTTGGCCATATTATTGCTTTAATTGGAAGGAGTCATTTATTAATAATGCATAATATTCCATTTTTTTATAAAAAGAAACAATAACTGAGTTTTCTAAGTGAAATTAGTTATACTTTAGGTTTTAAGCGATGACGTCATCGTGCATAATTTCACACATAATCTTCCCTTAAAATCCCGCACAATTCTGATTTTTTTCGCGCATAATGCCAGAATCCCTGTCTAAAGTACAGTATAAAAGAGTGGAAAGATATTAAATTAATTCTTAACCTGCATTTTGTTGAAAACATGAAGCTGATGTAGGAAATCCAGCGCTAAAAAATGGTTTGGCTGAGGATGCTGCAGAAATTTCAGGTTTATCAATTGTAGACTGAGATGCTGTAGTCGCAAATGAACCAGGTGTAGCACCAAAACCAAATTTCACTGTTTCGGTATGTTTGATCTGCTTTGCTTCAGAGTCGCTTTTTGTGACAGGATTGCGGTCAAGTGGACTAACATAGCTTCTCCTAGCTGGTCTTTGACCTGCTGCACCTGGATGCTGCTTTTTTGTCTTTTGTTGTTCTAAAGAAGGTAATTAAATACAGCAAGGCTATGCACTAGGAAAAATTTGAAGGTAGCCCAGTGCTCTGGAACTATGAATCCAGGGTGCCCAGCATATGTTTTTTAAGAAAAAACTAAGATTCCTGAGTCACTCAAGAGCAAAAGTAAGGTGCCAGGGGCTACCGGGTGCTGCAAGATTACAGCCCTGATACAGACTGAATCTTTTACCTGAATTTATATGTGCAGCTGTAGCACTGCCTCACTCTAAAGAAGGGTTGTGTCAACTGCAAAGGCAGATCCAGGGGAAAGGTCTGAAAGGAAGATCCTCTCCACCCAGAGGGGGTGCATGGGTTACACCTGTCAGGGCTCGATGCTAATGATAGCCAACTAGCCACAGACTAGTAGGAATTCAGTTGTGGCTAGGGGGTTTTCAATTTCCTCAGGCCAGTTTAGCTAGTAAACAAACTGAAATTGTTGTGACATCTAAGTTGTCACCAGCCACTTGGCTAGTAAGTTGAAAAGTTAGTGTTGAGCCCTGCCTATGGGTATTTTTGCAACTTCTCTGGAACCAAAAGTCTTCAAATGATAGTATTACTCATTACTCCACTTGAAGTACTTGTCTTCTCTCATCAAAAATTACCATTTGCATAAAATTTACTAATATTGTTACTAGCAGCACATACATCTTATCCTTAACTTGACATATGCCACATAACCCACTAGCTTTGGCACATCTCAATGAAAATCAAAAGAAAATAGTGTGTGTATAGAATGTGTGATTGACAAGTTGCAAAGGTTCTACAAATACAAACACAGTGGCACATGTCTAGGTAGGAAAGACATAATTATAAGAAGCATTTTAATTTGAGTAAATCAAACACTGCCATCATTTTTCGCAGAGTAATCACTAAGAGGTTCACTGAAAGAATTAGTTAGGCAAGATTTCTGTGTAAACCCATACTTCATTATGAATACAATTCTTGAATAAAAGAAGGTAGAGGCAAAACAACAGATCACTTTCCGGATTACAGCTTTGTTTTGATTGGTATGAGGTTATACGGAAATCTTTCCATTAGTTATACATACGGCATATATATTTACCTATATTATTTCTTTATATGCACCTTTAATTTGTATTATGAAGCAAAACAAGCAGTTTGCGTAAATAATTACTTCTCTGTACCTAGACATTTTCTCCACTGAGGCGGCTGCCTAGGAGCTTGTGATGATAACGCAGAGCCATGATCGTGAGGATAACCAGCAGCTCCAGAGCCCTGTGAAAGCCTACGGACAGCTTCTTTTTTCTATGAAAAGTACATTTCATTCAGTAAGATGGTAAAGCATTAAACATTTCCAGAAGAGGAGAGTTGAACATAAAAAAATGGTTGCAGGATCTCGCACCGTAGATAGCATCATCGAACTGTATTAAGAAATGTGCTTCACAAAGGTGCAGAGTTATGGGAGAACATGGAGTTTGTTGGATCGTTCAGCGATCTTCATTTCTCACCTTCTTCTGTCGAATCTGACTCAACATGCTTGACGAAAGAAATTCCCAAAATCAATTTCCTGTGCCAGGAATTCCCCTGATATCTTAGAAAGCTTTAAGGTCAACCATCTACATGTACGATCACACATTTAAGATTGACGAGATTTGCCCAACAAGGTCGTTTCCTAATTACTCTCTTGAATGAAGGCGCCACTGGAATGGTAACGGCTTATTTACGGCTTACGGTAATTTGCGAAATTAAACGAAACGAAACAAGGTTCGCAGACAATTTCTTTAGACGCTCTGCTCCCGAAAATTGTCTTGCTAGATAAAGCAAAGACAGGCTTATAGACGCGACAAGAAATTATTCGGCAGGAGTACCATCTAAGCCTATACATTAATTATGCATTCAAACTAGTAGACTTTGTTTTTAAAGTTTTGTCGTGAAAGACAAAGAAGTGGATGCATAATCAATGCATGGGGTTATATGGAACTCTTTCCAATTATTCCCTTTCTACGAAAACTGTTCTCGCTAGATGCCTTGTTTGGCAAAATACCAATAACGGTCGACTTATGGTATTTTGCGAAACGAAACGAAACGAAACGAAGCAACACAAGGTTCGCTGGAGGGTTCGCAGAGCAATGGGGCATTCTGTCTGGCGCCATTTTGATTCGGTCAGTGTAAAAGGGAGACTGCGGACTGCAGACTGCGGACTGCAGACTGCGGACTGCAGACTGCAGACTGCGGACTGCAGACTGCGGACTGCAGACTGCGGACTGCAGACTGCGGACTGCAGACTGCGGACTGCAGACTGCGGACTGCAGACTGCAGACTGCAGACCGGGGATAAAATGCAGACTGAGGGTAAAATGAAGACTGCGGACTGCAGACCAGGGGTAAAATGCAGACTGCAGACCAGGGTTAAAATGCAGACTGGGGGTAAAATAAAATATTAATAATAAAAAACAAGACTTGGGAGTGTTCCTACCCGTACCCGTAATTTTTTTTTCAAAATCCCGAAAACTCAAACCAAAAGGCGTTTATTTGCCTTAGTCAAACATATTATCAACCTCTAGTTCTTGAACTCCCCATTTGTTGAACCAAGTTTCCCAAAAGCGCCCAAACTGATGGTAATGCTATGCATGCATCTTACCTTTGTTTACATGTCGGCCATTTTGAATTGTGCTTTCGCGAATAGGTCTGGGACCGAGTAACTCTTTCAGCGTTCAAATTCTTCATATGGCCTTGGAATAGCCGAATTACCCTAGGCCTCATTTTCAAAACGAGTCCTGGTGCTCATCCTTTCATATGATGATAAGTTTTAATTCACATGCAAATTAATCTCATTTTCACAAGAATGGTTGAGCACCAGGCCTCGTTTGGAAAAAGAGGCCAAAAGTAATTCGGAAATACACCACTTTCATAAATGGCTACCGGATTGATATTCTTTTGTTTAAATTCAAATTAGCCTCACTAGCCTCGCTTGAGATAATGCATTCTTTTGAATTTTGAACTGGAGAACGAGGCCAGAAAGGCTAATTTAAATTTAAACAAAAGAATATCAATCCGGCAGCCATCTTTGAAAGTGGTCAATTGCCTATTGCTTGGAAGACAAGGCAAGCAAAACACGACAGCACAACAACAAGACAAGGTAAACTTGTAGGTATCGAGCATAGTTTGTGAAAGACAACGCAAATTATCGAAAATTACCATGAGATCGTCGTCCTCGTTTTCTGACATTTTATAGTGCCATGTGACTTGGGGACGACGTGACTTTTATACTGCGTGAAGCGGCCTTTGCTTGTTTCGTGAGTCCTGACGTGATTTTATTTTACGGGTACGAACACTCTATATTTCATCCTTAAGATTCGTTTTTTTATTATTAATATTTTACCCTCAGTCTGCATTTTACCCCTGGTTTGCAGTGACTGCAGTCTGCATTTTACCCTCAGTCTGCATTTTACCCCTGGTCTGCAGTCTGCAGTCTGCATTTTACCCTCAGTCTGCATTTTACCCCTGGTCTGCAGTGACTGCAGTCTGCATTTTACCCTCAGTCTGCATTTTACCCCTGGTCTGCAGTGACTGCAGTCTGCATTTTACCCTCAGTCTGCATTCTACCCTCAGTCTGCATCTTACCCCCGGTTTGCAGTCCGCAGTCTTCGTTTTACACTGACCGATTTTGATTTCTCGAGCTTGCGATGGCGGGTTTCTCTGGGGGATCTACTACTCTTCTAGGGGCTGTCGTGGAACGAGATGAAAGAAAGTTAAATACCTACATACATTGTTAACGCTCTGGGTACCTCTGGGGTTTCCTTCGACTTCCCATGCAAAGATTTTTGACGATTAAACTGCCTAAAAACAGCTAAGAAATTGGCAAATCATCGGGATTTAAATTAACATCAGCTGATTTCCGGATGTTCCCACAAGTGCCAAAGCAATTAAGGTGAGTCTGAAGACCTTAGAATTTGTGTTGTGATAAACTTGGTGTGTGTATTTTAAGACGATCGTAAGGCAGAAGGCCCCTTTTAACGGGAGAATTTTGATGTTATTCTGAATTTGCATTAGCTTTCGAGTCAAATTTCTAGAATTCCTACTAGTGCCCCAACTTAAAAATAATTCTATTAATATTGTCTTTACTTTTTCTTTACAGCCGCTGGGGATTGCAGTCTTTAAAAAATGTATAGCAACGAGGATTAAAACTTTATTGCGAGCACTTTTGGTGCATTTCAACGGAGCAAATTATGGTAGTTTTTCCAAGTCATAGATCGCAGTGATCGTCTATGGGATATGCCGTTGAAGTCAGCTTTAGAGGTGTTCCTGGAGCCCATTTCATTGTTATAATAGTCTTACCTAGTAGATCTTTTATTTTATGGTGTTTTATTTTATCATTTTTTATTACGTACGGCGCAGATGATGTTTTTGCCCTTCGAGTGGGTGTTCATGTTCCGGCAGAAAATTGACGAAAGCTTTGTTTTGGTACTTTACCCCAACTCAAAAATATCAAAGCACAAAAAGCGGACTCAATTATATGCGAAATTTATCACTATAACCTATAGTTGAAGCCTGTATTGGGAGCTTTGAAGCCTTTTTATGCTTGATAATGCCATAAAACAGCATTTAGGAGTAGATAATCTTCATCCCCATTGAGACAAAAAAACTGCCGCCAAAAGCTGACTCCTCGCTCTGAGCGACCTATCATTTTGTTTTTCACCCAGTTGAGAAAGAAGGAAATAAATCACTAAAACTCTGGACAAAAATTATGAGAGTCAGGTCAATCCAAGCATTCGAGTGATTCAAACAAACTGAGAACCAGTCCGCTGGTGGATCAGTGGAAATTGCATCAATTTATGTGCTTACGTAAGTGTTTGATGCGGATTGGTTATACAAACTAAGTCGAAATTGTAAATTGGCCACTGTAAAGAGTTAAAAAAGCTGACGTTTCAATCGCTAGCCCCTCGTCAGAGCGAATGACGAAGGGCTGACGCTCGAAACGTCAACCGTCTTTAACTCCTTACGGTGGCCAATTAACAATTTCAACCTGGTTGACACAATCAAATTACCTTGTTAACACCACTGACGCATCACCATAGTTTCTTAAGAAACTAACCCCCTTTGTTCAAGGTTGAGCTTATTAGACTTAAGAAAAAAAAAATTACGGATCTCTTTAATTGTGCCCTGTATTGAAAAGCACTAGAAGAATTTCTTAAAAAGTTAACAGAAAGTATGTGACGGTCAATCTTCCCTTTAAAATGAAACTCATTTTAATGCGTGGCAAGGGAGGCATGTCTGAATGCGAGGAATTGAAAGTAGACTTGAGCAAGTTTTGGGGCGATAATCCTAACCGTGTAAATCGCACTTGCTTGGACTTTAGACGGCGACGAAACGTAAAGTAGAAAAGAAATGTTTGGCAAGTTTTTAAGGAAATGTTGATCACCAGTTATTGCTCTCTAGGAAACGAACCACGGGTTGATTAACGACAGCGATTTGAGTTTGAGTTCAAAATCCCATTTCATTTGGTTTCGGAATTTTTTTTAGGTATTTATCGTTACCGTTATCATTGTCATTACCACTGTCTACTTTAATATTTTTATTTGCAGTATGCCATATATGGAGGTATAAGACACTTGCCTCATCAGGCAAAAAAGTACAAATCATGTTGCACTAGCTACTGCAGTTCAATTCTAGCAAAGGTAAAGCTTTTGTTATCTTCCGATAAGCGTTCATTAAAGCTTCACGTTTTATGCAAAACGTGAATACTACAGTCTACGTATCAAGGCTCTGCTGATTTTATAGCGACCGCATTTTCGTTTATTCTGTTTCCTTCTCGTGAGAATATATCACAAGATCCTGTTGCATTACCCATTCTATCGCTTTGCGCGGGTTGATCATAACAATAAACGCCATCGCTGTAGTCACAAAGACCATTTTATTAACTTTAAAAAATGCAGACAATTCTCAACCTCTCCGTTATCACTAATTTCCCCTAATTGGTATCTCCTTAGTAAGCAATTTGTGTAAACTTCAGCGTAATAAAGGATTTGAGAATGTCGTCAGGTTTATGGAATATCCATCTGCGGATCTAATCCTTTTGTAACAAATGATGACTTAACTGGACTATTTCATCGAAGATTTCGCGATGTATAAATGTTATAAGATTTTGTTCATAATGTCTTCGAAGCTGTTTGTGAAATAAAAATCACCACAGCTGAAATAAAAATGATTTCATTCTTTAAAAACTTTGCAAAAAAAATCCTGCATCATGAATTTCATCTTTCAATAGTTTTGTGATAGGTTCATGAAACTAAGCTATTCATGAAGATATGCTGAGAAGCAAAGACTGACATTATTCGCTCAAAATTGTTCTAAAAAGACTGTCGTGGCTTCACGCGACTAAATTATTGATGAAGACTTCATCTTGAGAGACTAGTTTCAGCTCACGCAATGTGGCAGGTCTTTAAGGTATAACTTTTTTCCCTCTGTGAAAAAGTAAACTTTTGTTTTTTTTTTCAATAATAAACAATTCTTCGCGACTATCGTTTTTAATGTTTTTCAAAAGTTCCTTTCGTCAAAAAATGACACTAAGAACGAAGGCTCGACTTTTCAAGGTTACTTTTATTTTGTTTCACCCGGCGTGAAGCTTTAACAATAGCCATAACATGCAGCTGGAACGAGGTTTACGTACATAGGTAAGTTAAATAGTCTAAATCATACTTTAGTATAATTTCAGAGCTGAGCAAAGAGTTTCTAGCAATCTGATTGGTCGACCGGTTCCTTATATGACGCTATATAAACCACTCCACGCGGTTTATATGAAATGTTAAAATAAAATGTTAATAAATGTTACAAAAATCTTATGATTTTAAAAATTTCTCTTTTTTTCAGCTCTGAAATAATACTAAGACAATTATCGCTTCAGGTTCGGTGAATATTGTTGAATAATCCCCTGGACTTCGTCTCGGGGATTATTCGACGATATCCACCTCGCTTTCGGCGAATAATTGTCAAATATAAGAAAGTTTAATATTCCGAGATAATAGTACTGCGTCAACCTAATAGCTTATTTCTTCACTGTTATTTCTACCTGCTGTAGTTTATTTAACCGAAAAGAAAAACTTATAATCAGCTCATTATATGGCGACACAGATACCTGGTTCGCCCTTTCTAGCTGACACGTGATACGAAGGTGCAAAACAAGTTTTTCACGTATTTGGATCTGAATCTGGATTCCGCATGCCAGCAATCTTCTCGTCAAAGTTAAAAACAACAGCGTCTACATTAAGAAAAAAATAAACCGTTTGCCATAGAATCCTTCATATCCAACAAACACACACCCCTGTGTAACACGATGGCTAATTATCTACTAAGGTGTTGTCCGTTGTGTAATATAACTGCAGTTGGCCATAAAACACAACACCATTCATCGAGAGAAAAAAATTTACCGTTTGCAATAGAATTCCGCTAATCCCTCTAAACATCTTTTCAGATCCAGTTGGCCGTAAAACATAACAAAGTCCAGTTTGAGAAAAATATTTTTTGTGTCCAATAGAATCCCGCTGATCCAACATTGATGCACCCTTGTAAGGAAGGACAATAGCTAATGATCTGCTAGGAGGTTGTCCGTGGGGTAATATCATTCCCTCTAAACAGCCTCTCAGCTTCACTTGGCCGTTGGCAACCTGCCCTGAACAAAAGTGCAGCACACCTCAAAATAAGACTAATCGGAGTCAAGGCTGATAGTTTCGAAAGAAACTGTTTGGGGCTGCGTCGGTGGGAGTAACGAAATAATTTGGATATATCAACAAAGTTGAAATGGTAAATTGGCCACCGTAACGATTACAAAAGCTGACGTTTCGAGCGTTAGCCCTTCGTCGGAGCGAATAGAGGAATTGTGGGTTGTGTGTGCCTTTAAAGGCAGAAAATGCACAATGGTTTGCTGAGACATATGGGCTGAGTCCACAATCGCTGAGTCTAGAAGACACTACTGGTCACCTGATCAATGTAACCTTAAAAGTCAAGAATTTAATAAAGGTAACTACCACTACATAGGTTGTAATCATCACTAAGGCCCAGTTGTCTGAAGGTAGCCATAGTTCACCCCAGTTTAGTTTTACCAAAACACTTCAATATCAAGGATTTTTTTTTCCTTTATTGCAGAGTATTGTCTGTTCAGAGGGGAGTCATGATATGTCATCTGAGAAGAACACAAGTATGTTAAAAGCAACAATAATCTCGAAATAAAGTAAGCTTGTTCCAGTAGCCCTACAGTATGTCTCAGTATAGAAATTAACTCTCGCTTTGAAATGGTAACTAGGCTTTATACTGTTTAGTGTGTGCAGTTTGATAACTAGGCTTTTTCTACTTTTTTTCTCACAGGCCAACCTAATAAGCCCTATGACAACCTCGATGAGGAGGAGAAGGAAAATATCAGGGCTCTCCTATTTATTATGGACAGATTTTCCATTTCACTGGAGGGATATCATGAACTCACCCAAGTTGAAAATAGTCTCCCCATGACATATCTAACTGAAAGCTGCACCAAGGTTTTGGACAGTAAATGGGAAGTTACACGGACACTAGGAGATGCTCCAGGTGCAGAGCTGCCATCCAAACTTCTGCTGGAGCATGAAGTTCGACAGCACGTAAGTTGTACTATAATCTGTTTTGATGCTCAGTGTAATGCCCAGTGTAATGCCCAGATGCCCAGTGTAAAAGTCTTCAGATACAAAAAAATCCTTTTCACATATAAGCCCAAACATGTTTGAGTATGTTTAACATGTTTAATATTAAAGTCAAAAAGAGATATTGCCAACTATACAATAAGTTAAGCCAAAACAGAGAATGTTAAGGATTTCATTCACACTGTGCCTCTGTTTGATACAAATGAATTGTTTTTTTTTTCATTCCCTGGCCAACCAAAATCTCAACATCGTAGTTTTATCCAATCGTTTTCTGTGTTGTATTCTTTTCATAGCTGAAGAATATTGAATTGCCTTTACAAAACATTAAAGTGAAGATATCAGATGGCAACAGAATGTCTCACGGCTGCAGCAATGTTTTTGTGTGCTCATTTGCCATTGTGGAGAATGGACAAAATTATTTGTCAAGCTCAGGTAAGTTACTTATAGGAAGAGCAAACAACTAAACCAGTTTTAGACAATGCCAGCTTACATGTAGCATGATTTTAAAAAAAAAAAAAAAAAAAAAAAATACAAACACTATTTAGAAATTCCCTTTATATGCACAATTTCAACATCGAAAACTAATAAAAGAAATTGACAGCAAAATAAGCTTGAAGTGGTCTCTCACACGCTGGAGGTTAAACAATTTTTTTTAAAAATTATCCTTTGTAGGAAACCACACTATTGCCATCATCAAGGGAAAGGAGGAGCAGCAGACTCTAAAAGCATAACTAACAAATGTCATCTGTGATGTGAATGCCACCATCAAAGAGGGTCATATTGTGGTTGATGGCCAGGAAGTTAACTTAGAATTCTTCCTGGGAGGAGATTACAAGGTAAATTAAGTTTCATGTACATATTCATTAAGATTTTGAAAAAGTAGTTATCTCTCCTGACAGAATGCATTTTTTTTTACAAAAGATCTGGATTTTAACTCAAACAAAAAGTCATTGCCATTGGATTTGTTTCACTATAATTAAACTCTCAGGAAGGATTAAGTAATCAAGATCCCACTGTAGTATTATATAATGTACATGAACTTTATATTGTTTCCAAGAGTTCCTACTCCTAGCTATGGGAATGAAGGCTGCCACCTCCAACAACAGCTGTATTTGGTGTAAAATCTTTAAGAATGACAGGTAAACAAGATCTTGTAACATTCTAATCACAATCTCATATCATTTTGCAAAACTTCTATCTTAATCTGTAATAAGGATGTTATAATGATGGGTCTGCTTTTTGTTACGAGTCCAGATATTCTCTCAACCTTCTTTCTGTGAACTTGTCAGAACGTCTGTAGAAGAAAGCAAATAAAAATAGAATGTTCCCATGACGATCAAAGAAACTATTCAAAAAATATTGAACCAGTTAGAACGTCAGCTCAGTTTTTTCTCTTCGTTTGTATCAATTAAAGCAATTATATTCCCTGGTGAGCTTAAATTAAAGTAATTGCGGTCTCCTAAATGCAAGTTAAGCACTACTACAAACTGAAATGCAAAGCCACACGTTGGGAGCGGGGTATACTCTAGGAGGTTATTCCTTTCCACGAAGGTATCTGCTCACCTGCGACGAATAGTTCTTCGCTGGATTTTCAATCCGCAGGTCAAATGAAAATTTTATCATTACAAATCATAATAGCTCATGTCCGTGTCTGTTCTCGCGATTCTCTCAACTGGCTAAAAAACTAATGGAATTGTCTTGGTTCCAAAGATTACGTATATGATCAAAGACTGATGTCAGTGACCTTGACAGATGTCTCGACAATCTGTGCTGAAGTCATCGTAAGAGCCCGCGAGGCTTTGTTACGTACGACACAGGTTGATTGCTGATTGCTTGGCAAGCGCAATTTTCGAAAAGTTACGTTATTACATAACGCGCGGTCAGCGTCATAATTTGATATTAGGGTAAGTACTTGGTGTAATCCTTAATGTATGTTAATGAATGCAAATGACCATGTATTCTCATATGTTCTTCTGTATTGATGCATGTATGAAGGATTGCACCAAGTAACTACCGATATTAGGGACTTTAAGCAAACTACGACGGCGACGGCAACGAGAACGTGGAAAAACAATAGATCTAATTGGCAGAACAATAGCCCAGCACGTGCGTTTTAAAACTTTGTACATTTCTTAGCCGTTCTTTGCAAAACAACAACGTGAAATCACCAAAATTTGCGTCGTATGCGAAGCAAAACCGCGGCGGCAAATTATTTTAATTCGCATTTCGAACTCAACGCTACTTTTATGCGTTATGTTGAGTGTGAGGTCTGGCGCCCTATAAGACGGTAAACACATGCAGTCATTTTCGAAATTCTAACTAAAAGTAGAAACTCATTTTTTAATCGACGTCTTCCGTGGCGTTGCCGTCCTGACTGCTTAAAGTCCCTATTAGGGACCTTAAGCAAACCACGACGGCAACAGCAAGGAAGACACGGTAAAACGAAAAAAATCTAATGGGCAGAACAATAGCTCAGTGCGTGCGTGTCTGAACTTTGTAATTATACATTTCTTAGCCGTACCCTACAAAACAACAATGTGAATTCACTCAAATTTGCGTAGTCTGAGAACGGAAGCCCCCACGGTAAATTATCGCTGCTCGTATACGTTACGTTGAAGTTGAGATGCAGCAAGTAAGAAACGGTGAACACATCCTTCCTTTCGCGAAATTCCAACTAAAAATAGATTCAATTTTTGATCAAAGCCTTCTCTGGCGTTGTCTTACAAGGTGATATAAAAATTACATGTAACTTATTTCTCGTGTACACTTTTCCGTACAACCGGCTATAATTGTTCTTCATATCAACAACACACAAACCTTTGTGACTTGAGTGTTTCATTAAAGTGGCGCAGGCTTTCTTTCAGAGAACCGAAAGATACATCAAAATCCGGCAGATTCATTCCCTCAAGAAACTTTGGCGACTTCTAACAGGAACAAAAAGGAAACAGTGACAGAGAAGTTAAGACTTGTCAAAGTTAACGCTATGATTATTTGATGTATTATTCGTTTAAAACACCGTTAATGGGACTAAAAATTTTGGAGACTTTATACTTGAAATACATCAAGTCGCTGTGTGGGTAATCTTTTTTCTTTTTCAAGTCAAATTTGCCAAAGACTAAAAAAAAAAAACTACGGGATCTGTAATACCTTTAACTTATAAAAATTCAATTAGAATTAGTATTTTGTTTGTGACCTTGTGAAAGTTTTCTTGGAATATTGTTGTACACTTTTTAAATAAACAGGTGTTTCATACTTTGACTGTTGACATCATAAAAGTAGTTGAATGATTGCTCATTTTTATTTTAGAATGAAAATGTATAAGCATTATATCAAGGTAAGTGCGTTGAATTCGGGATTGGCTTTCAGGTATATAAGCGAGGAAGAACTTGATTAATTGCAGTAATTTAGGGATTAGTTTCTCGTATGGCTTTTAGTGCGAATGGAAATGACCTACGCAGTACGTATGCTAAAATCAATTTGTTTTTTAAAGTGCAATTTACCTTTTTCCGGGGGTACTTTCGATTAGGAGGCTAAGTAATTATTTTCAGGCCTTATCCTTTTGACCTAAATACAAGTCTCATACTATTTCTTCCTGGAATTTCAACAAGTATTGATTTAGCATCATGATCGGGTGTCTTTTTGCTCCTTGTACTGAAGTCATGCCAAACCAATGTTTTGCAGCTGATATTAAGTTTATTGTGGCTATCATTTCACAACTTGTACGATGTTACGCCGAAAGTGTGACTGGAATACATTCAACTCTCTCGTGGGCTAGTCTGCTACACAGCCGTTCTTAGGGTCGTCACGCAACGCGAGTAGTCTGCCACACAGCCGTTCTTAGGGTCGTCACGTAACGCGAATAGTCTGCTGTGTAGCAGACTATTTGTGGGCGGATACCTTCGGGAATTGGAAAAAGTGTCGGTTTCTAGAGCTGCCCGCCCATGAGAAGTATTCCCACAAGCAGACACTAAAGAAACAGATGCCCGCTTACGAGGGAGTTAGTCAGGGTGTTAATTACATGTTTTAAACGGTAGCCAAAAGAAGCAACTGAAACTCTTTAATGACTTTTAAAAATGTTAAAACTCAAAATAGGAAAAAAGCGAAAAACAAAAGAAGAAGAAATATACAGAATCCGCAACACGGTACTTATTGCTGCCGTCGATACATGCAACTTTGGTGTTTTTTCCGCTTGCGGGAGAGCGTAAACAAAATAAAAATCCAATTTTTGTTCTAAAAAATGTCCGCGTCCAATTAGGAGTCTCCGCTTAGAAGAATGCGTAAATATAGAATTTGACTGGGAAGAAAAAAGGGGAACTGAAGAAAACGTCTGTAGTTCGAACTGCTGGAGACTTTCGTTTCGCGGAGAGAAGATTTTAATAACTAATTTCCAGTCAATGTAGGTAGGTGTAACCATGGGTAGGCCTCCTTCTCTAGAAATGTACTGTTTACTCTTGTTGAAGATTGTTCTTACGTAGTTACTTTTCAACTGTATCTCTGTAAAAATTTTATTGTCGAACTGAAATGTCTTTCGTTAAATTTGTATACCTAGTAATTTTTACATTGCTCACTCTGGTTTATTTTGGTCAGGAAACCCCCAAGGGATAGTCAGAACTCTTCACATGTAAAAGATTAGGTAAATTGTCTACCTTGCTTTCTCCCAGGCTCTGCGCTTTTCTTTTCCTCCACGAGCTCTCTCCCAGTGCCCGAGGACTTTCACCCTCACTAAGAGCGTTTTTCAATAATTCTTCAAATCTGAAAGGAACGTAAAGGGTTAATAAATACTACATTTCTAATAAAAGCAACCATTCTTGAATCTGTATCGTAACACTCAAGTTATAACCAGCTCGCTATCTAACACTCTTTTCGGACTATGGATCAAAATATGGAAAAGCTCCCCCAAGAAATTGAAAAATATTGAAAACTTCCCCCAGGAAACTGGAAAGAAATAATGAAGTATGTATTTAAGGTTACTGTCAACAAAATAGGGTGCCTTTCAGAAAATTTCCGACGCACGACGTTTTAAAAGGAACCATGGAAAACTATACATTACTGTACATTTTAGAAAGTATAGATTCTGAAAATAGCAAAAGCTTTTAACAGTGACGACACGAAAGAAAAAACGTCTCTATTTTATTACCGACATCAAAAGTTAGCATCTTTCCTGCTCTATTTAGGAGGACAAGCTAACATTGGAAACGAGTCGACCAAGCCGCCTCCATTCAATTCAAAATTATTTGAATACTTTTCATTTCGCAACCAAATCTGAAAGATGAAGGAAATTCTCTTACCGTTTAGACTTCGTCTTAGCTTGGTCCACAGCAGATTTCAACTGTTTGCTCATTATCCTTATTTCAGACCGGGAAGACGAACTTGGAGATTCGATATCCACGGAAGACGCAAGTGGAATTGGCGGGACAAGAGCTGGCGTTACTAATAGTGGCGTGACTGATGGAATCGAGATATAGGATGACGTGACCGAAGGCGTAAACTCCACTGATGGTATTGCGAGAGATGGAGAGGAACCTAAATAACAATGAAATAGGCAAAGTGTGTTCACGAGACTGCTTCGCATCGACTTGCGATCAAATGTAATTTTTTTGGGGAGGGCGGAGGGGGGGAGCCGTGGGGCTTTAAAGTGTAGCCACATAAAAATCGACGGTCCTTCTCTTGTGCTGCTAATTTATGAGGAAGAGACAAAAACAGGGGCACTTGACCCCACGTTACTGATGAAGTTTATCAAGATGTCTAAGGCATAAAGAATGATAAACAGTATAGTGAAGCTAATTTTGGACGGAACACAAGCACAAGGCAACCAGCATAAATGTTTTTAAGTCCTCGACAATTTCACAGTATTCACTTATACCCCCTGTAGGGGAGGGCATTGTAGGTGTTTGGGGTCTTGCCAGATAACGTCATACAACGTCCCCAATGACGCTTTTTGTGCATTTTCTCTGATCAAAAAGAGAGAGCAAAGAGGGTCGCTGATGGTTCTTTGTACCGTTTAGGTATAATAACAGCTGCCTAAGACGATAGAAGAGACGATAAAAACGCAAATGTCATTGACTTTTTACCTCCTAATAGCCGAACTCAAGGTCCCTACTGTAAGTATTTTTCCGCTCGGATTTACGACCCAAGCGCGAAGCGTGCGGACCTTGAATCCGAGATAAAAAAATACGAGGTTTTGTAACTTTCAGTACGGACCGAGAAATACCGAGGTTTTTAACTTATTTATTTTACCTATGGGTTTTGGGGGGAGGCGAGGGGAGATTTCGATTCAAAAACCAACTTTTGAATTTAGCAGGTTGTCAAGTGAAATACAGCCCACTAAATTGACCAATCATAACGCACAGACTAACCGAGAGATGCCATAATACCTGTTATCTCGTGAAACTGCTGTTCCATGTCCATAAACGACTCGTGTAACACTGTGTCTCTGGTCTTCCTTGGTTTAGACAACCCCAGACTGAAAATTAACATTCACTTTAGCTCAGACACCTGTGTAACACTTCTAACTCTTCCAGAGTTTCATAGAACTCTAGCAAAAACAAGAGGCTACTTTTGTGGTGGAAGAAGTTAATAATGTCACCACGGCGAAGCTTTAAGTGCCTATGCCATGAGAACTTTTTGGGCGTTTTTGAAAACAGGTCCTACAAAAAACCTTCATTTCATAAAAATTCTACAAAAAACATGTCATAGGCACTTTAAGAAAACACCAATTTATGAATAACTTTTCCCTTTCTGTCAAGAATTGCGCGTTTTCACCGTCGCTAATGGCACCACATCTGGCCCTCGGCATAACCCGTGGAGACAATGTTCCGAGCGAGGTGGAAACAAGGATAGTTTTCCCCCGAAGTTTCCGCTCCCAAATAACTTATGGAAAATGTGGGGGATTCAAATTTCCGTTTTGCATAGGACCAATAGATCTGAAAACAGGTATTCTTCTGCCAAATAAATCGTTAGCTGCAATCACCGTTCTTTACCGAGGACTTTCGTCCAAGAGTAAATAATGGCCCATCATTTTCTCTAGCTCTCTTGTTATTAATACTTGGACAAAATGTCTCTCTAATCAGTTGAACGATGAGATGGCTAGGAAGTCTGTAAAAGAATACGCACGCGTACTCAAAATACCTGCTTTCACCCTTCGCCTTTGCCGCTTCCTCCTTTGATAAGTTCACCGACTGCGTCCAGAGAGACGGTGGATAAAACGCGTCCAACTCCTCAGGTAAGAAATACACGTCCTGCTCTTCTACGCCTGGGTCTGAATGTAGTGGGGTTAAGCGAAAGTTTACGCATGCTTCCAGCACGAGTGGCCAGGGAACTTGAGATGCAGATAACCAAGGACTGGCCAGCGGTAAGTCGATACCGTTCAATGCTCGATGGGTGCGTGAGAGAACCCACCTGACCCTAAAAGTAACATGGAATAACTCAGAAACCTAGACAGTAGCCCACAGAACAGTCGTATTTTATGTGCGTTTACTGAGGGGGAAATGTGGGGTTGTGAATACCTCAACACCGCAAATAAAATAGAACAAACACCGCATCACCCACCACAAGAAACATTATCAACACACCGACACCGCGATATATTAAAGTCTCAGAATTTTCCTGGTCTGTTTTCAATCATCTTTACCTCGCACTGATCTTAGGCTGGCCGATAGTGCGTGTGGTGAAGGTCCTGGGGTCAAGTAAATGATTAGCGAACACGGTCTGGGTTAATGAACTAATGTTTAGTAAGAATTAGCTCGGACGTATTGCGTACTTTGTTCGAGAATTAACAATGGGTTTCAAAATCTAGCTTTAAAAAGGTTAAAAGATAAACTGCCACACCGAAAATGATTTATTTAACCGAACACATTTGGTCTAAAATTATAAACATCGTATTACGTAAGGTTTGAGATCACCGCAACACTGCCATGCGAGTCGTTCTTCATCGCACTACCGCTTTAAAAAAAGGGGTCAACACCGAAACACCGCAAACCCCAATATCTCTCACGGTTACTAGTAAACGGAGACAAGCGCTGGGTGAGCGCCTCCCATCGCGCATGACTTGCCCTTTGCGAGGCCTGTTCTGCAGGAATCCTGTCAAACTTACCTGTTTAACAGGCTGGCGGTGTTTGGTGACAAACTTCGAACGTATTTCAGACACAAATTTCTTTCAGATTCCCATGTGCCTAGAAAATAAACAGATTATCTATGAAGGTGGGTATTGGAAAAGCTTAAAGGAAGCATGCCGGTAGACCTCTCCGCGAGGGAGTCTCGCTCGAAGAAGTATTCACGATGGAGTACGGGTCAGTCGTCGAGCAAGCTTCAAAATGGATGTCTTTCGCTGAACAACAGAAATATATTCCAAAGATGAAGAAAATTTTTCTTACCCTCAACAGCCGCTGGTGGAGGTGGAGGGAGTTTTAATGAAATAATAAGGGAATTCATTCTTTGTAAGTTCTCGTAACTGTTCCATGTAACATCTGGTATGTCTGCTAAAAAGTAAGCAAAACACTTAGAGGATTTTTGCTCTTGTTTTCTTCCTTTTGTTTATTCTAATTTCCTTTCCTTCTTTTTAAATTTCCTTTCCAGAAGAAGATATTCTGTCCGGATAACAAAGCACCTCAATGAGGCGTCATTAAATAAACAGGAAATAAGACGAGGCCTTGCCTCTTGCCCCTTTGGGTAATGCAAAGCTATTATTCGATTAGGAGAAGGGGAACCAAATTCAAAGTACTCAAGTCGACCAATAGGAACTATTTTAGTGTCCACCATTTGCCCATGGTTGTACGCTGCTGACGTGAGCAAATGCAGACTAGTTTCCGCGAGCTTGTTTTTTTTGGTCACGTAAGATTTGCTAAATAAAAGGGATTTTTTTTACAACAATGTATCAACGTTCCGTTATAAAACAAATGATAAACACTACAGCATACACTATTGAGTTATGGAAGCACTTAGGAGGTTTGCTAAGCACTCAAGATTAACGTTAGAGTCACTCTCGGCGACTATTACGCATGTTTCGTTCTTAGCAACCTCCTGCATGCATCCATAACTCGTGTACGCTGTGGTGTTTACCATTTGTCAAATTGTGTTCGGTTTTACATCTAATTGGTTGTAGAGATGGCGAGGGTTTTCCGGGCCTATCATAAAGCTTATTTGAGCGAAATAAATGTAATATAAACAGATAAAGGAAAGTTGAAAGCTCTAAAAATCAATGGCTGAATAGAAATAATCCACCCTTACCGTGTTCCCTGTTTTCTTTATCGCTAAATTCTTTTATCGGCCAAGACATATTTTGTAAACTCCTCGATGAAGCAACGGCTCCTAAATGTTCCAAGGCACTGTTGTATAGTTCAACAATAGCTTCCGGGCACTAAAAAAATGGAAAACGAAACGAGATAATAAAAAAAGCAACTTGACAACAAGGCCAATTAATAAATCTATGGATAAATGTTAGACTCTGACACACACCCACCCCTCCCCTAACCCAAAATTAACCTTAAATACGAAGGCGCGCTACAAGCCAGCGGCTCATGTATGAAAAGCACGACAAATTATTTTATAAGTACCTGTTGTTCTAATTTGGCTTGTCTTCTGACAAACACATCCTCGGCCAGTGGCGTCGTGAAGAATCGCTGAAGACCTGAAAAAAATTACAAACCCAACTCTCACTCATTGAAAAGGAAAGCCGATGTATATTGGAGAGGGTGTGAACGCTCTGAGGAAGAGATTAATGGCTTTCATTACAAAATTAACAATTTAAAAATTCTAGATTTAGTTGTTTTCCTTTTCAATTCTGTTTATCGACATCTTCACACCATATTTCTCTTGCAACTTTACTATGGCCTTAAACTGACGGTGCAGGTTCGTCTCAAGAAAGGTTATCACGACTTCAAATTTTAGTTTTTTGGGTAGCTCCAGGTGGTTACGATGTTATCAACTTTTTAACGTCATTTAAGTTAACGACGCTACTGACTGAACAAAGTCGTTTTAAAAATCGAGGTCGTGATTGTTTTGACGTCAATTTGTAACGACACCATTAACTGAATTAAGTGATTAATGACGTCACTGAGCTTATGATGTCACGAATAACAAACTCAATGGCACTGTTAGTTTTCTTTGTGCGATAATCAAAAGGCAATAAATGCTGTTTTCAAACCCAAAACTACGAGGAAAAACACTCGTATGCGCAGGTAAGTGATGCATAGACTAGGTGTAATACCACTGGCCGGTTGGCACGGTATTCCTTTCTATCTTGTGTTCAAAAAACTCTCTTGGGATGATTTGGAGAATCATTGTTTTGCACGTGCAGATATTTGAAAAGAGATATTTTTTTCTGCCCTGCTAATTGTCAAACCCTCGACTTTGGCGAGTGTACGGGCGCCAACTCGACTGATTCTAAAGCTACGGCACTCACCATTTTCAATGAAGTTTACTATGTTGTCCGCTCTCGGAAGACTGCATCGAGCCATGTGACTTCCTAACCAACTCACTGCTGAGCAAAGCTATGCACAGAACAATTTTGTAACCATTAATCAAAAGGTATTATGGTCTAACCACCACTGATCTTTCATCAGAGACTACAAGTTCTCTACAGCCACAGTCCTAAGCTCGTTGCTTTGGTTGAAAGACTTTCTCAAAATTTCTCAATTTTGTACCCTTTAACAAATGGTAAACACCACAGCGTACACTATTGAGTTATGGATGCACGAGGGAGGTTGCTAAGCACGAAAGAAGCGTAAGAGTCGCTCGAGGCGATAGCCGAGAGCGACTCTAGCTTCTTGAGTGCTTAGCAAACCTCCCAAGTGCAACCATAACTCAATAGTGTACACTGTGGTGTTTACCATTTGTTTTATGACATAACATTGATACATTGTAGCTAAAGAGTTCCCTTTTATTTAACAAATCTTACGCGACCAGAAAAAACAAGCGCGCGCGGAAAAAATAGTCTTTGCATTTGCTCACGTCAGCAGCGTACACCCATTGGAAAATGGGGGACGCTAAATTGACCAATCAGAGCGCGCGCTTTACTTTGGTTATGTTATAATTCACACTCGGGAGTGGTCTTGTGCTGTATTCTCTTAACAATTTTCAAATATTGATAAGCAGGAGGCTAACGAGAATTTTTATCTCTTAAAAGAAGATAAACATAGTGGGGATGAATATTGCCTTAATAAAACTTCAAATTCTCATTAACAGCCAACAAAGAAATATGAGGTGACTTAAAGGGAGAAGTAGCTTTCACATGTTGCCGATGAAAAAGATGGCATGCTGTGCCACCTGAGCTGAAGAGAACTCATTGGTAAGTAAGGCCATCAGGAGGGCATCTCAATTCACTATCGTAAAACCAAAACCAAGTATTGAACCGGCCAACAGAGCAGAGGAATATACCGTGATGAACCAATTAGAACTCATAAAATAAGCAAACTGTCTGAAACGCGGGAAAATACAGGCGACCACTGAACGGTTGATTATAGTTTTTAATCTGATTAGTTGAGCGAGTAGCGCGAGCTTTCTTGATCAATCATACAGCAAAGTAAACCAAAACTAACTGCAGTCCCGGATTAAGTTCATATAGGCCTCGCGTGTCCTGTTACGATCAGCAATTATGACAGTGTTCAGAGAAAAGTGTGATAGCATAAATAAAATGGTAACTTTTAATTCCAATTGTCAAATTCGCAAAGGCAACAAAGATAAATTTGTCATTACAAGAACTCTTTGAAGCTGATCATGAATAAAGTCAAACCTCTCAGATACCTTTGGTGACAGATCATCCCGGTGGCCTGGGAGCGAGCTGACTGTGGAGAGTTTGTACTCTGATATTAGACCGTCTGTTCTTAGCTGCTGTACACCGAGAAGGGATAACACATCTCCTGGAACAAATGGGATAGACATTTTACTACCGATAAATCTGAGAAGCCAAAACTTTTTACCCTGAGAACTGAAGTGAGCCAAAATTGATTTTTGTTGAACGTAAACTCGCGGCTTCTCATGTGTATCTGAAGACGCCTTTTTTCATGCAAACAACATCACTATATCTATCATTTCAAGGTCATCTCAAGCCTCCGTTTAGAACAATATTGAATAACTTTTCACGTGGCTGTAATAGGCTTTTAGAAGTGTCTCTTTTCTCTTCCCCCATTTTTCCCACCAATTATACGTCTTGAAAGAGATTTCTTAGTCACCGGGCGGGAGGTCCGTGCGCGAAAATAGTTTTTTTCCCCACACGGATCAACCTAGATCAGTTAATAACTTACTTTTCAGCTTTGCTGCCAATGACACGGATAAAATTCTAGACCGTGGTCCGTACTGTAAAAAGCTGGACCGGTTAAGAACGCACGAGTAGCCAATCAAATTAAAGGTTTAAGATACTGGCCCGCTGAGATGCTTCAGCGAAAAATAAAAATGGTTACTGAGCCTACAGTTTTAGCACGCCCCTAATCATTTCACGAGTAGGCGAGTAACTTACCTTCGGTTGAGGAATGCTCGTCGTTGTCTATTGCTATCACAGCGACTGGCAGTCTCGGTTCAGGTGGCTTGCTTTCAAGTACACGTCTCAAGCGAATGTGAGCTTCTCTGGGGGCCTAAATTGCATGTTACTACATTAGGAGAGCAATTCTCAAAACATTTAAACCAAGATCACATAGCTACAAAGACTAAAAATCTGTGAAAAATACGTGCGTGTCAACCAACCGTAAGGGTATGCTACACACATACCGTAATTATTCAATTAGGCATCCTGGGCGCTTATTACAATTATATACTTTGAGAGTTGAAGCCCATGAAATTTCACCATTTTCAGTACCTAGTAAGTTTATTTCGCGTCAAACCAATAAATAAAAAAAAAAGATTCGAAGATGTACCGTAAACATTGAAATTTAGAGATTGTAGGCCAGTAAAGAAACAATAATCAAGACTTCTCTTGTGCGCTTTAGTTTTTTTTTAAACTTTGCAATTTCTTTCCGTTTTCCTTGCTGCTGTTTTGCTAAGACTATTGATAGGAACTTCCCACCACTGGCAGGGTTCAAAAGCGAGTTCAGTGCACAGATCATTTGTTCCGTGCAAAAGAATGCTTTGACTCCACTGTATAAATTTCATTTTGAAAACTTCCTCATTAACAGAAGCACTCCTTTCCTTGACACTGTTGCGTGACGCTTTGAAGTTCATTTTACCTCTGGATTGCTCTTAAGTTCTTTTCCGTCAACAACGAAGATGACCGCGCAAGATCCGAAAAACTGCCGCGTATCCATAGCTTCTCTTACTTCTGTGTTCGTTAAAACACCATAGCAGGCCTGCAAAAAAACAAAAAACAAACAAACAAAACAATTGAAAAATAACATCGAAAATTCTCTCTGTCTCCGTAATTAATCTCAATCTTGCCATCTTATCAGCTTATCAGAAGAAC